>NW_027282059.1:0-177500 GCF_046629955.1 Centroberyx affinis | reverse complement strand
AGCGCCCCTTTGCTTGCGCTTTGGCCCGGCAAGATTAGAGCTGAGATCCAGTTGAGTGATGGTGGAGGATTAGCGAGGAGGCCCTGCTGACTGACTGTTGAGGGGAGGGAAGGACCAGTCACACACCTGGGCCTGTACTCTTTGTGTCTGTCTGCTTACTCATTCACGTTCCTAACCCAATATCCAAACTGCAAGCAACTCCACAAACTGGTTAACAGAGCTGCTCTATCCATGAGTCTGAGGAACTGAGGCGAGTCAGCCAGCGGTGACTCGTCGACACTTTGTCAGCCAAGAAACAGTAAGCCGCAGTTTAACTTTTGGGCAGCATTTGTTAGGAAACAATTCTGCACCAGCAACGCCATATCTCCCATCTAATACAACACCATTGCTACTGCAGATGGATGACTGTTTGAATACGTGGGCACAAGGAGGGGACAGTGTGTTTGCTCGCTATGTGAGGACAAGGTAAGAATACTGATCCAGGAGAAGAGGTCTGGTCACATGACCATACAGGCTTCACTGTGACTTATGAGGCAAGATACTTAATACGTACATTTCTTGAGAATTGGCTCACACCCTGCAGAGGATGAGGCGAGACTGACGGATAGATATGGCTCATGCCAGTGTGTCTCTCAAACTATGCGCTGTGATCTTAAGTCGGTCACACGGGCGTTTCTTGTGGATTCAAACTTGGCAAGAGAGATGGTATGTGTTCATGAGCCTTGGTCCCAGGGTAGGACCACATATATTAAAATTTCTCTGTGGCTTTCCATGTTTCTATGTTGATAGTGTTTCTAAGTGCCCTGTTTGTTTACTAAATGTTCTAGGATGAAAACGTTGAAGAGCCCGTGGTTTCTGTTGTTTAGGATAGGTGTGGCTCAGAGAGAATAAAAAGTAAAGATCGTGGGGATAATGCCAAGAGCGATGGTTCAGTTACAGTGCATAATCTCTCTCTGCTCTCTCTCACTGTCTCTCTGTGTTTATGGTGGGGTTTAAAGGGAATGAAGAGTGCTTAACCTCTGACCGCTTGAGACAGGAAGCGAGTGACACTGCGCTCACAGCTCAGCATTGTGTCCCTCCTCAAGTGGAAGTGGCTATCATCAAGAGTGTGTGTGTGTCCATTCATTACCGATTTAGCTGACTCAGCTGGCTCTTTCAATCTATCGTTTTCCTTTTTTAATTTAACAATAGGTGTGATATGTGAAGCTGTGTGTTTGCATGCATGTGGCTGTACGTGAGAGGAGGGTGTCCTCAGGCAGTCTGCTAATATATGTGTAATTCATCATTAGTCCTGTCAGTGTATGTGTCTGACATGAGCTCATTCATCTCCCCAGCCCCTCGGGACAGGAGGGAGCAACTGGGGGCAGGAGGTGAGGGGTGTTAAATGTGCAGGTGTGCTTCAGATTTTTTTTTTTTGGGGGGGGGGAATCAGTCTTATGGGTAACACATGTAGGGTTGCGTGTGTGTGTGTGAGAGTGTTTGTTTATTGGGTATATACATGGATACAAGACCCCCGGGCTGCAGAGGTAGCGTCGTGTTTGTCTGCGGTCATGGAAAGTTGTGTCGAGGCGCACGTAGCTGTTTTCCGGATGTGAAACGCGCAGGTTATAAAATAATAACGCTACCATTTTTTTCACAAGATGGATTAACTCACATGTGAAAGCAAAGGCACTGTGGTTTGAGGCTGTCAGTTATTCAGCCTGTCAAGGTTGTTTTGAATAAAGCTGTGGGCTGCACAGGTAGGCACAGTCAAACTACACCAACTGTGATGGCTGCTGTTTGTTTCCATTGTATTGGGTTTTTAGAGCTGTCAGTCAGAGGTGTCACCCTGTGGATTTCTGCCAGTGCTGAGGTTTGGCTCAGGTGAAGGTCCTCCTCTGACTGTGCCATAGCAAAGGTGTGTCCTACTTTATTATGCTCTAATGGTTATGATTACTTTTGGTTGCCAGGTAATATACCGTGGCTATGGATGTTGTTGGTGTAGTCAAATGGTTTCCTCTTCATGGTGGCTAGCCCGGTTCTCTCTGTGTGATTGGACCTTGGTGAGATATTCACTGGGATGGAACTGATCACCTGTGTGTGAGACATTTCTGTGTTTAGTCTACATAGTCCAGGAATAGGGCTAAAAGTGTGTTAAATCAACAGGACAAGGAAGAATTTGACTAGCAGCTGGACAAAAAAGAGTCTGTTTGAATTTGTTACATATAATGGATTATGTACAATAATCTTTTGTGTGTGTACGGATGTATGTGGTGTTTGAGAGAGACATGATTTAAACAGATATTTTGAAATGTATTTCAGTTTAGTTTTAGTTTTTAGATTTTCATTTCAGAAATATTTTCTTATTTATTTTTTTATTAATTTCAGTTTATGTTTAATCCAATAGCATAATCTGGCCGATACAGCAATTTTATGTGTCCAAAGTTTAAAAAAAAAAAAAAAAAGTCACCTTAAGATGTTCTTAATTTGGTATGGGAATTTTTAAATGGTTCTCTCCTTTCTCTCATTTTAGCTGAGACCAAATAGCTGAAACCTGAAATATTTATGTAAGATTTTTATTTGGTTTCAGTTAGTTTTGGAGGCTTGGATGTTTTTATGCCTAGATTAAGTCCTAGTTTGGACCTTGGTGTTTGTGTGTGTCTGTGCACAAGCATATACATGCGTGTGTTTGCGTGTGTGTCCATTTGTGTGTACGTGCTTGTGTGTCTGTGCTAATGCAGCTCGGCTGACATATTTCCAAGTTCATGTGTCGCTCGAGGGTATAAACTGCTGTGAGATGACTGACAGCTCTGTGGTTTTTCTCCAACCTCTCATGCAGAGGAGAGCTGGGTAGGAGGAGGAGGAGGAGGAGGAGGAGGAGTGGGGTGGTGATAAATGGGAAGTTGTCTCTCCATCTGTCTTTATCTCTCTCTCCCAATCCTCATTCGCATAACTCTTTCACTGTCGTTTTCTCAGTGCACCTCCTCACTCTGTCTGTCCTGCGTTTGTATCTGTGCCTCTATTGGAGTGATGCAACACGTAGTGGCTGAGTGAGTGCATAGGAATGCCCTTCCAGGCTAGATTATATTCCTTTAAGTGGAAGAACAAATAGATAGACAGTTGGACCCTCTCTCACCCGCTATCAACCCACTCAGCTGTAAAGACCAGAACCAGAAACACCTTACTTCCTTCACCCCGCCAAGATTAATGATTGAAACCGACGCTGTGACATCATCATCACAGTGATGGCACTATTGTGGTTCACACTGGTATGAGTGAGATGCTGTTCTTCTCAGCGGTTTGATTTGATTGACAGACCAGGAATCACGGGCTGAGGTTCCCATGCGTCATGAAATGCAAATGAAAGTTACCCTTCTTTATAGTCACGTACAAGCATTCCCCTCGGTGCAGTCATACACTTTCAATGTGAAATTACGGGCCCAGTTGTTTTAAAGATGCAAGTTTATTCTTGTGTAGCCCTAACAAACGTTGAAAGCAAAAGTGCTACATACCTCTGCTGCATGGGCCTGTGTGAATCAGAGTCTATTTATTATACACACGTGCGCGCATACGCAATACACACACTAAAATATACAGAGTTTATCATTCCAGGTTAAGGTTTATCTTTCCGTTCATGCAAAGAGAGGAGAGACACTGATCTGTGAGGTCAAATAAATCCTGGTCTTATCTTTTCTTTGACCCTGTGCAATATCCTGCTGCTGCGCCTACAGTCTCATGATTCTCCCATAGTGGACTAAGCATCAGATCACATGCTAGCAGGGCAGTCATTGGTGCAATCATTGATTATTTAATAGTATTTATAGCGGCTTTTTTTATCTGAACACTAAATCTCATTTCACAGTCATATCGTCATTCGAAGTTGCCCAGTATAAGAGTGTTGCCTAAAATGGAAATGGAAATGTTTGTGTTGGATGATCGAGATAAGATAGAATGTGAAATGAAAGCGTTAGCATGGCGTCAGAAAATGGCATGAATTGGTATACGTGACATTGTGTGGGTTGTGATTGCACCTGTGAGGTTTTGACAGAGCAAGAGCCCTACCTGTTCTCTGAATCCAGACTGAGGGTAAGAATAAAAGCTCTCACATCAACCCTAAAAATAGCCCTGTCAACATACCACACTTCA
Organism: Centroberyx affinis; assembly: GCF_046629955.1. Lineage (NCBI taxonomy): Eukaryota > Metazoa > Chordata > Actinopteri > Beryciformes > Berycidae > Centroberyx > Centroberyx affinis. The sequence continues at coordinate 173,375 of NW_027282059.1, read as the reverse complement.
GCATCTATCAACTGCAGAGTGGGTGTGTGTGTGTGTGTGTGTGTGTGTGCGTGCATGTGTGTGCGTGTGTATGTGAAAATCTGACGGCCTACCACTGAAAACTTCCTTCTTCGCTTTGGATATCTGTCATTCCAGCAGTCAGATGTGCGTAACAGAAGTCAGAAACACACTCACATACACAGTCTCGTACGTCATCGGTGCTCTCATCAGTGGATCCTGATCAGAAGCGCAGACAATGGCTCTAGTGATCCAGAGAAATAAATAGGAAGGTTGTTATGGTAACCTTTATGACTGTTGACAAGGAGAAGCAACCTGCCTGTTGAGGTCATCAACATGACAAAGACACACCTGACTGATCAAGCCACCAAATAATGTTTTGCATTGTTAAACTTAACTCCACCCTCGGATACTCTTACACTGTTGGATATCATCAGTTTATGATATATACATTCCTTGTTATTGTGCGATGAAGTGTTGTAACCTGCCTCTACTACTACAGTTAGTGATTTCCTATGTTTCCCAGAATGCCAGAAATTCAATTTACATCACCAGTAGCTGCTTCTCATCAGTCTAAAAGTGTTTAAGTCTGGATTTGTTCTTTATTGCTAGATGCTACAATATGTCTTAGCTATTCAGCTAAGCAACAGTGTTATAATTTTGTCAACCAAAGACTTGGTTTCCTACTAGCATTTAAAAGTACCATCGTTTGTTTTCATTTTCTGCCATCAGTCACTTTTGTAAGAGTGAGTTAAATGTGGATCTCATTTTGGAATGAAACTTGCCATATCCTATATTCTAGTTGTAGGATGATGCAAACGGGCGGAGCAGCACGACCACAGAAGTGCAGCATGCATGTAAAAAGTGGTTCTACTTTTATAGCTGCATCTCAGTGTTAGTCTAGGTCAGCGCAGGGCAGATACAGGTAGACTGGAATGGAAGTAAACACCATAAGGTCTACTTTGGTTGATTTGGCTTGATTCCAGCAACAGCCATGTGTCCTGTCAAAATGCCCTTAGTTAAGCAAGACGCTGAACCCTTACTCGCTCACTCAGTCTAAGTTCTTCTGGATAAGAGCCTCAGCTAAATGACTAAAATATAAAATCCTGCAGGGCAAGCAGGGCCCTTCGTTTGGAGGCCAGGATGGTGTCTTTTCTCAGGCTCCGTTGAACCAAAGCTGGTTGACGGGAGTGAGAAGCCCACTCCTGGTGCTGGGTTTCATTTTCCCCCACGCTGGCGGCCTAGACCTCATAAATCCATTCCCAGGACCCTTGTAGCGCTGTCTCCACACACACTGAGTTTTGCAGTTTCTCTCCTCTTGATTGGATGTAGAAAAGACATGCTGTGTTTGGGTGGCTGTCAGGTGTCTCTATTTTGACCCCATCTTACCTCCATGCCACTTACTGCATTTTGCTTCTAAATTTGCAGAACACAGTCACACTCGCATACAAGGCAATACACAAATGCACGCAGTCACATACACACACACACTCACACACACACACACAGACAGACAGAGTGAGAGAGATATTGCAGAGACCACCTTGTCATATCCCGCTATCAAGTAAATTCTTCATCCTAACAATGAGAAAAACAGGTATTGCCCTGCTTTTTTCCCGTGCGTATGTGTGCATACACGTGTGCGCTGCTGACATAATGGCTTATGGCAGGCAGTAACTTTTACACCTCTGTCCCTGTGCCCCAGAGAAGATTTTAACAGTAGGTCTGTTTGTTGTGTAATATCTGCTGCTTAATGGAGCCTGAAATATGGCGGCTATTTCAGAGTTTCCCAGTATTAGGTTGGAATTCTCTTTCCTCTCCAGGCATCTTGACAGCGAGGCCATTCACAGCATTGGAGGCTCCTCTATAGGCATTTTATACTTCTTAATGGACTCTGCTTTCATTACAGGGCTTCTACAGAAGTAATCAATCAGAGACATTGACCTGCCAAGACACTGACCCGCTAAGTGTGTTGGACTGAATTCATAGACTCTGATTGCAGCAAGGTAGTCTGAGGTATTCACCTTCATAATGTCGATTTTTATTTAGTTAAAGACAGCTTTGGACAACGCCGCCCTGTGAGGTTGGTAGGGACGGACTGAGTGGCCATTACTACCCTGCTTTATGTCTCTGGCAGTCTTGTGGTGTGAGTTAGAGGCCGGGGGTGGAAGCCAGGGGGTTGGGTAGGACTGCTGGCTAGCTGAGGTGCTTCTTCTCTGGGCTGCGGCAGAGAGACCTCTAGCTGAACCGCAGCCGTTTGGATGGAGAAGTGCTGAGGCAGCATTCTGGGCCCATTTCACTGGGTGGAGTTCCCATACTGTACTATAGGTCTTAAAAAGAGACGAGGTGGCGGTGGGCTGTGAGCCAGTTTATGACTTTATTATCGTACTAACATCATAGTTCCCACATCCTTCAACTCAAATTAGACACACATTTATCAAGTATCATTTTTTTTTTTAATTTATATTCAACACTTGTTTCTCAGCGGCAATATTTGGTACCAGCATCTGTGATCCATTTGGCGCTTAATGTGTCATGAATTAGTCGACATATTAAAGGCCATGTGTTGTCTGTGTTTCGGCCTGTCATAGTGGGTGTCAGTGAGCAGACTGAGTTCCAGGATTCCTCAGATTCCTCTCAGTAGAAGCCAGTGATAAGGAGAAACGCAAGGTAAGGAGGCCCTAGCGCTCTGACAGCAGTTTGCCGTGTTGATGGATTGAGGTGAACGTTTGAACACCAGACAGACATAAAGAACCAAACGGCTTTTATGAGCAGCATGATTTATCCTCCGAACAAGCTTTGTCGAGTTCGCCGGCTAAATTTATGGCACTTGACACACGAAACGGGCTATCAGCGCTGAGTTTGGATGTTTGGCAGGGGCCCACGGTACTTTCACACAAAGGAAGCATGAAATATTAGCATTATTTTAAAAGGTTTCCGTATATTAGGGAGGAATTGGGTGTCCTTTCCAAGACGGTTCACAGTAAAGCCATTCACGTTCCCTCACCTGGAATTCTGCTCTGTGGAAGGATCGCTGGCAGCAGGGCTTTGCTCTGCTCTGGCTGGAAAATGATAGGGAATGATAAAAGACAAGATTGCAAAAGTTGTTGCTCATTTTCACTCATTGAAATTTGTCAGTAGTTCAGAATATCAATATATACAGTACAGCTTGTCAGGCAGTTTCCACAGTTATTTAGGACTGTTTTTAAGCGAATAAAATCTCAGAAACGATGTTGCACTCAAATAGTTTTTCTAAAGTAGTTTTTTGTTGCATGTTGTTGCAAGTGAGTCACTCATACAGCTGCTGTCCAATGAAAACCTTTTATCTCTAAAAAAAGTGAACTTTTTAGAAGTTGACAAACGTTGACTGATTTTCTATTTTCATGCACCTTTGAAAACATAATACAGCATTTGAAGTGTTTTATGAATCCTGTGGACATGAAACGTCCTCAGTGCTTAAAAAGCAATAAAAACATTTTAAAAAACGACATAATTCCATGGTTTTCACACTTCACCATTAGTGCGAGGACCCTGTTGTATCTCTTTTACCTTCATCTCAGACGTCATGGCGATGAGAGGTGGGGTTGATGTGTCGCCATGGTAACGCCCCCTCTACAGTTGGGCAGTGTGTTCGTCATCTCTGCACTCACATTTCCATAGGCCTGCTTATCTGATGCTGGCCAGTCAGGTTCCTGACTTCCTCTCTGCTAGTGTACACTATCCCTCCCTCTTTATGAAGCCATTCTTTTTTTTTCTCTCTCTCTCTCTCTCTCTCTCTCTCTCTCTCTCTCTCACTCACTCACTCACTCACTCACTCACTCACTCACTCACTCACACACACACAGAACAAGTGAGCAAATTAGCTATGAGCTAAATATACTTGAGTGTTTGTGTGTATGTTGTGATTGTAATGTGAGTATGGCTTGTGTGTGTGTGTGTCTGTGTGCGCGTGCGAGCGTGCATTAGTGTGAGAGGATGATTACCTGTCAGTTTTACTGACATTAAGCTCTTGCTTCTGTGTTTGGTTCAGACACAAACTGTAATTAAAAGGGATTATATACTGTAGGAACCACAACATAATCAAAAGCAGATTTGTGTTCAAGGAAACACACACACACACGCTATTCATACTCGCACTGTAATCACCATGCACCCACATACACATGTTAGATATGGGTGTAGTTTACTTTAGAGGATATGATAGGCTATGATTTAAGGTATAGCACCGCTGTCAGCTATGTGTAGATCATGTTGGGTGACTTGTTGACTAGTTTATCTTTTAATTGCCCACATGTATTATTAGTTGCTTTTCCTTGAGGGAGGTCATGACAGGCTCAGTGTTGCATCCCAGTAACCTGAGCCTCAACAGCACTAACACACAGGCTTTCACAGAGGGTGTAACGGAGACACACCAACACAATGACACAAAGAGGCCAGCAGTGTTTTAAACATGTCTGTAGACACGTCCCATTCTTTGTGTGAGTGGTCCCTGAGATCAGAGAGCTGTCTGTCAAGGGGACACTGAAATGGGTGCAGGGGTAGGAGGGGAGACCCCACTGTGTGTTTGGGAGAAAAGACGGAGGGTTTCCGACGGATACCACTCCCTCGCCACGCGTGAACTGATGTGAATTTAGGTGACAGGAGGCTTTAACCCCTGGGAAAGGATCTGGCAGGGAAAAGGGACGGAGAGGGCTGAAAAATGGGATTGACCCTTAACCCTCGGAGTCGGTAATGTGATCCTGGTATCTCTATTGTGGAGGGAGGTGGGGAGAAGGTCACCAGGGGAAAGGGAAGTTAGCAGCCACGCCACACCGCTGATTTGAGCTTCCCGTGGTCAGTGACAGTGCTACAACTGACATAGGCTTGGCACACACACACACAGACAAACAGTATATTGAAACACATGTAGTACAAGCAAATTGAATTTATGCGCACATGCATGCTTGCAGTCACAACTGGTATGCACACATACGCACACAATCCAGACAATGCAGTCAGAATCCTAAAATAACACATTGCCCTGCACAGCTGGCAGCAGGGATAGTCAGACTCTACCAGTGTGTCTTATCATCATTACGCAAAGCAGAGGTTTGTGGGTCAAATCAGTGACGGACGTCAAGTCTAACAGGTAGTATGACGAAATCACAGCTACTTTTGTTCTATAATCAGCCACCACTTGCATGCTTTTATCTTCTCATCAATCTGGTGTTTATTTTCTTTCTGCTCCTTCATTGTTCAACCCTAATTAGATTTCAAGAAAATATGAAAATGATAGAGAGCTTATCTAGCGAGAGCACTTATTCTAAAAAACGGCCAAACGTCACAGAGATCAATGGCCAAGAAGCATGCAAAACAGCCCGGGGTTGTTGCGTCATTGCTAACCTATTAGGATTTGAATAGTGTCATCGGAGGAGGGAATTAATTTTTTGATGCACATCTCTCCTCTTCTTCTCTTCCCCTTCTCAAAAATGCAAAAATATCCTTCATAACAAGTCATTTAGTCTTAAAATCTTGTTTTCTTTCACTTGTTCACACATATTTTTTCACTTATTTTAAGTAAAATAACATGTTTAGACTCGATGCTGGACAAAACTACTTGATATGCATATTTTTGCAGTGTATAGTCCATTTCCAAGTTGAAATGAGAACAAAAATGTGTGAGAAAGATTAGAGAACCAGGGCTAGGACCCAACAGCTTTTGTTCATTTTGCAAAACCCTGTTTAAAGGTGTCCGTTTTCCTGCGTGTAAATCTAGGACATTTTGTCGCTCCTCAGGAAGGGAAAGACTCAATCAGCTTTTACTAGGCTGAGCGGGGAGGTTGGGCGCTCTGTAGCAGACACTTGGTTTTACGATGATTTATTGTTTAATTGAGCTGACTCAATTGTTTAATTGAGCTGTCTTTGGCCGCTGGCCAAAGACTGGGTTGTGTAACGCCGCAAGTTGAGTGTGCTCACAGCCTTACCTGAGTAGATTAGACTAGACTGCACCATACAGAACTGTGCTCACTGTTTCCCTGGTGGCTTCTCTGAATAAGGAGCTCAGTCTGACAGTAGAGACGTGAAAGAGGACCGCTGGGCCTCTTGTCCCGAGGATTTTGTGCAGGAGCTTTAGTCTGTACGTGTAGGAGAGGGAAAGAGAGAGACACTGGATTGTGCGTGTGTGTGTGTGTATGTGTGTGTGCCTGGGAGTCTGGTATTTCCTGAAGGAGTTTCCTCCTACCGTCGGAGCGGAACCACCCTGGGCCCCTCAGCAGTCCAACCCACAGACTGACCCGGTACTGCTCCCTGAGAGAAAGAGGGAGAGAGGGAAAGAGAAAGAGAGAGTATGGAGCCACGTTAAGATATATAGGTGTGCGAATATAAAGGAGCATTGATAAGGATGGGGACAAACAGTAGAATAGGTTGTTATTAAGAGAGGAACGCGCGTCTATCCGAGCCAAGTCTCTGTGTCTCTGTGCTTCAGGCTGTAGGCAGCCATCCAGCGGACTGAGTGTCTGTTTGTCTCTAGGTAGCCTTTTTGCATACTCACTCCTCCTGACTTTGTGTGCGTTTGCCTGTGTTTGTACCCTGGTGTCAGCGGCGTGATGGATGAGCACGTCTTCAGCACCTTACAGTAATTCGTTGGCAGTGGTCTGACCCGGAGATAGTGAGGGAGCATCGGGGGATTGCGGGCCAGGATTCCTGCGCTATCAGCCTGCCTTATTCGGCACAGGGCCTGACGAGAGAAACCTGCCAGAGGAGGAGTAGGGAGAGGAGAGAGAGAGAGAGAGAGTGGGGAGGGGAGAGAGAGAGAGAGAGGCCTCCCTCCCTGAGCCCTGTTGACAGGGTGGGGGCTGTGGGTGAGGGGAGAAGAGGGGTGGGTTATGTCAGCTTGTGTCTTTGCCCCCTAGTCCCAGCTGGGCTTGATTACCCAGAGTTCTCCACTGAGCGGCTCCTCGGCACATGGCCGCCGGACTGTCAGATGCACAGAGGCTCGGCAGGAGAGGAGAGATGAGGAGGATCCGGCAGGCTCTCAGACCAAAGCCCCAGGCTGCACTACGGCCTTCTGCTCCCTTTGGAACTGCTATTAGATTTTTTAAGGGTTTTATGTCTTAACTTTTAGATATAAAGACGTGGAGCATTTTTAAACATCAAAATTTCATTGTCAAATTATTTGTGATACCATGGTATAATTGCCGTAAACAAGTGAGACCACGGTCAAGACGAGTGGCAGCCTCTATCTCATGCCAGCGGGATTGTTAGTGCTTCTCAAAATTAAGACTACATTTCCCATAAGCACCATTGCTTCCTGTCACAAAGAGGACGTTGCTACTTACTCCCTTAAATGCTTGTTTTTCAGACAAATATGAATAGTGAAGTTGATGCCTATGTATGACTTTCTTTCCAAAGCCTTTGCCTTTCCATCAAGGCAAAGGGCGGCTACTTTAAAGAATCTAAAATATTAGATAGTTTTGATTTGTTTAACACTTCCTTGGCCACTGCATAACTCAATTTGTGTTATTTCATAGTTTTGATGTGTTTACTATTATTCTAAAATGTGGAAAATTGTAAAATTAAAGAAAATGCATGTGTCCAAACTTTTGACTGGTAGTGTAAGCTAACATGAAGTTGAAACTGCTCTGGAACGACAGCGGCCTTCTTGTGTTTTGTGCCGTAAAGCAATCTTCCTTTGTGCTGTAAAGCAATCCAGCAGATCCCACGGAACATGACCCAGTAGCTCATAATGTAAAATGCAGTGTAGAGGTCAGTAGAGGCTGCCAGTCTTCTCACCGATGGTCTTGTTTGTTTACAGTAACTATGCTAATGTCTCAAAATTAATGAGGTAATGGTTTATTGATCTTAAAATGCGATACATACCACCTTTATGAACCGTTATGAACTTTTTAAGATTATTCCCCTGAATGGGATTGCCCTAATGGCCCAGTAATGAACAGGCCAATATGGACCAGAAACCTAAGGGTGTTTTTTGTATTTTTTGTTTTACCTTTGTTTTCCTGGCAGGATACTGTGGTTTTCCTCAGTCTGAAAGACCTACTGATAAATGCGGTCCACTCTAGATGATGTCACACTCTGCACAAATACTCCTCTAGTGTCTCTTGTCTTGTGGCGAGAGAGAAAACAGCAGGGGAGAGTAAGAGTTAAGAGGCTGAGAATGACAGGAAGGAAGGAAAGGAAAGGAGGAAAGTGAGTGAGGGATAGAGGTGTAGTGCTGGCACAGAGCGAGTCTCTGAGATTTTATGTGCGTCCCTGTGAGTGTGTGTGTGTGCGTGCGTGCATTTTGTGTGAGCATGTGTGTGTGTGTGTATCCATAGAGCAGTATGTTTATAAATCAGCGAGTCAGGCAGTGTGTCTCTTGCAGGGCTGGTGTTTCCTGCAGTGTAATCTGAGTCTCTGGTGGAATGTGTGAACCACATCCGACTCCACTCCACTCTAGCCCCCGACTCACTCAATATCCCACTGTAAACAACTGAATTCTGCCAGGGTTTTTGGAATAGTAACAGCACAGGTAGAGTCACACACCCGACCCCAAAAATAACAGAATTCAGGATATGCTGAAAAAGAATTGTGTAGTCGGGGAAAGGTTGTGTAGTCCGTGGTTTCATTCACGGTTTCTCTGTAGGTGTTTTACATAGTCTGCAGTAGTGTGCAATGAACTTCCACCTCTGCCACACACTACACTTTTTCATAGTGCATGTGTGTGTATGTGTGTGTATGTGTGTGTGTGTGTGTGTGTGTGTGTGTGTGTGTGTGTGTGTGCGCATGTGTCTGTGTGTGGTTTAGACTGAGGGGTTAATTGTAGTGTGACCTCTCTAATGTCTTTCCCTGGCTTGTTATCTTGATTGGGTAATTAATTCTTGGGACTGCTCTCTTCAGTCGCTCTAGTATTCACACACTCATGCGCGCACACACACACACACACACACACACACACACACTTTCGAACCCTCCTGAACTCAGGAGCCCCCACATTCCTATAACCCTAAGGCTGCTCCATCACATTACTTTTTCTCTCTCTCCTTTCCTCCCTCTCTCTCTCTTGCTCAATTTATTTCTTTTTCTCACTCAATCATTCTCTGAGCTTGTCTGTCGTTTTGCGCTCCCTCCAGCTCCTTTCCTTCCCACCTTCGCCTCACCTCCCTCCCTCCCTCCCTCCCTCCCTCCCTTACTCAACCCTGGTCTCTCTCTCGCTCCCTCCCCTCTTTGTGAATCGGTGGATTTGGGAGCATGCTCCGTCGGCGGGACTGAGTGGCCGCTTCCTCTGAGCGGCAGACGGCTCGCTGTTTTGCCTCGGCCTTATCACTCTATCACCAGCCAACAGACACAGAGAGAGAAACAGAGAGTTAAGCGTGAGGGAGTGAGTGAATGAGACTGACTTTTCTCTCTCGCTCTCTCTCTCTTTCTTTCACACTCAAACACACACACACACACACACAGGTTCTGGCTCTCCCTGTTTGGGCACGATGAGAACGGCAGATTATTGCGGCTGATAAGATGAGGAATGCTGCTAGGAGAGGAAACGCCATCCTGGAGGAGATATAGCCTATAGAAGACTGTTCCCTTGTCCTCCCAATATGTCACCCACCCCGCCACCACCCCTCCCTCTCTCTCTCTCGCTCTCCCCCTCTTCCACACTGGGGTGACAGGAGGGAAAGAAGGCAAGGGAGCAGGGATTGCGATCCGTTGACCCAGGACCGATGGGCATGCCCGTTCACGCCCCTCAAAGCTCTCGCTCTCTCTCCCTCTTTCTCTCCCTCTCTCTCTCTCTGATTGCCTGGTTTTCTCTCTTTGCACTGCTCTCCCTCTCTTCCCCACTCTAGCTATCCCCGTCGTATTCAATTCATTGGAGTTATTGGCATGACTGTTTGTCATAAACAATATTACCAAAGCAGTTTACAAAATGTGGATTTTCAAACATCTACACACAACAGCAAGCCATATCGAGATGATTATTTGTTTGGTTTGAAAACAGTAGTAGTCTGCATAATCATCAATATCTGTTACAAAATGGAGAACATGTTGTTATAGAAACCATTCAGCAGCCTGTAAAAGCATATCAGACATTGTAGTAACCACTGTGTGTATGTCTGTGTGTGTGTATGCATGTATGTCTGCATTCCTGTGTGTCTGCTCAGAGAAGTATACTAAATCTTTGAATGGCTTCGCTCTCATGCACTTGCCTGTAGGGTGTGCATGTAGGGTGTGTGTGTGTGTGTGTGTGTGTGTGTGTGTGTGTGTGTGTGTGTGTGTGTGTGTGAACTCCCAGCATTCAGTTTACCCCAGCGCTCACTCGTTTTGCAGTGAACGAAAAAAAATGAGATATGGCAGATGAGAAAGATGGAGAAGGGAGGCGGCTGTATGTTAGCATGTTAAGAGAGCAGTTGAGGTGAGGGGGAGAGAGAGAGAGAGAGAGAAAGAGAGAGAGAGAGCGACTAATAAATTGTGTGTTGGGAGCTAAGAGCTGCAGACAGCAGGCTTTGTGTGGAGCTCTAGTGGAACCACCTCACCTAACCCTGACTCCAACAACACCGAGAGCACAGCACACATATCCTCTGTGTGTGTGTGTGTGTGTGTGTGTGTGTGTGTGTGTGTGTGTGTGTATGCACGCACACGTATGCCTGCCTCTGTGTATGTATTCATGTTTGTGCCCTATATCCCTCAGCCATAACTCATCTCTCTGCATCTCCAGCTCTCTTTCTCACTCCCCCTCACATCTCACATCTCTCTGTCACCTGTGGCAAAACAGCTCTGGAAATGGGGGCTGGTATGTAGCCTATGGAGTATGTATGTATTTGTGTGTGTGTGTGTGTGTGTGTGTGTGTGTGTGTGTGTGTATGGGGGCTAGTGGGTGACTGAATGCAGATTGTTCGTGTGATACAGGCCAAGGCTAGGGCACTTTTTTTTTCTTCTAATGTCTTCCAGCCTTCACACAAACACAATATTGACCGCACATTATTGGCTACATTTTATTTTCTCCAGCGTTCACACAAACAAACACAGATCAGGGTTCGCACTGTGGCTCAGTATGAAAAGTCCAATACAGACAGTATGTGTCTCAACACTTAGAGCACTAGAAGCCACAGCAATCATCATCAGTACCTAAACACTGAGGACGGGGTGTCAAAGCCCAGACAGGTCCCTCAGTGCATTGCTTAGATTACACAACAATTAAGATAAGGCTAGATGACATCCCCCCCCCCCCCCCCCCTCTCTCTCTCCGCTCTCTGCGCTCTCCCTCTCTCTTTCTTTTTGTAGTGTGGATTGTAAAGAATGTTGTTTAAAGAAGGGAAATCATGTTCAGCTTTGATGTCTCCTGAAATATGAAACACCCAGAGGCTGATAGAAATACTAAACACACACTGCACACATACACACAAACGCACGCACACAGACACTCACACACACATGCGCATGCACACACACACACACACACACAAGCTGTATTATACAAAACTTTTTATTTTACACAAGCAATACAAACAGACTAAACGTTTCACTTTTCACTCAGAATGACTTTATTGCACAGTTTCTGTTTGACCTCAGCAGAAGTGAGCAGTCACCTGAGGCTCCCTCTTTCTCTCCCTCCCTCTTTCCCTCCCTCCCTCCCTCCCTCCATCTCTCCCTCTCACTCACTCTCTCAGTCTCCAGCTTTCTGCTGACTCCAGGAATTATGATCTGTTTCCCGTCCGCAGGAATAATAGAATACAGGAGGAGGGGAGGAGGGGGATCCATGACCCCCCTCCACCACCAACAGCCCTGTGGAACAGTAGTGAGGAGTCCAGCTCCACTGTGGTTATCGGTGTGTGTGTGTGTGTGTGTGTGTGTGTGTGTGTGTGTGTGTGTGTGTGTGTGTTTGAGTATGCATATGTGCGTGTACATCCAGATGTGTGAATGTGTGATATTTTCCTCTTCATTTCCATAAACTTCACACATTAAGAGATTATACTTGGACACACACACACACACACACACACACACACACACACACACACACACACACATAGACAGACATACAGATATACACAATCACAAAGTTGGCCTCGATTAATGACCATTAATCTGCCCCCTCCTCTGGTTATCTTGACAGTAAGTGCCTCACATGCACAACTGTGTGGCGGGCTGCGGATCTCAGCAGCACTGCCAGCGCCTCTGGGCACTTAGTGCTATCGGCAGTTAGATCCAGCCGCTCAAGTGTGTTTAGAGTGTGTGTGGAGTGTGTCCTCAGCCGCGTAAATATTTATCACACGGCTCCCCCAGGAATTTTAATGAGCACTGATGGAGAGCAATCATCACAGCAGAGGCGGCGGGGGGGTGGGGGGATAGAGAGAGAGAGTCAGAGAGAGAGAGAGATGAAGAGATAATGTGAAATGACAAGACCGTCAAGTCGTTTCCAGGAATGTGATGTTTTGGTTTTTAAAGCGCTCGACTCTTATTCTTTTCCAATGGAGATTCCCATTTTCCTGCTTCCCCGCAAATTATTTCCTGCTTTTTTTTGCGTTGTCCTTCTACAAATCAAGACGTTCACTCGTGTAAAATCCGAGGCTGTCATTTCTGTGTGTGTGCGTGTGTGTGTGTGTGTGTGTGTGTGGTTTGCATGCACGTCAGGGTGACAGGGCCACCCTTTAGAGGTCACTTAACACATTGTGTGCAGGCCAAGCTGCATGGGGAGTCAGGGAAGGAAACCTGAGCTATAACTCACACAGCTCTCTCTCTCTCTGTGTCTCTCTCTTTTACTCACTCTCTCCCTCTCTCTCTGTCTCTCTCTCTGCCTCTGTCTGTTCTCTCTCTGTCTATCTTTATTTATCTCTCTCTTTTTATCTGCCTCTCTTTCTCTCTCTCTGTCTGTCACTGGCTAACAAAATGTACACATCTCTCTCTCTCTCTCTCTCTCTCTCTCCTCTCTCTCTTTCGCTCTCTCTCTCACACAGACAAACACAGTAAGGCACATACACTGGAAAAACACGCCAATCCTGACCTTTGACATCTGGCTGGGAGGGGCTAATACTGTCCTAGAATGCTAGAGACACCCCACCTATCTCTCTCTCTCTCTCTCTCTCTCTCTCTCTCTCTCTCTCTCTCTCTCTCCCTCGCTCTCCTTATATCCATCCCTCTTTTTTCATTCCTCCTCCCTCTGAAACTGGGGGCCTTTTATGTTTAAAAGGAAGTGAGAAGTAGAGGCGATGCTGGCGGAGGTGCGGTAGAAATTGACCAGTGACAGATTTGTGACTCCGGCTCTGATGGCGAGGAATGACGGAGCCGGCTGTGAGCGTATCCCACCTGCACACACACACACCCACACACACACACACACACTGGCTCACACACCTGGCCACACAGTGAATGTGGCAGTCTCCATGCTCCTGCAGACAGATCACCCAGTGGAATCGGGTTTAGAGGAACCACTTTTTTCCTTTCGTTGCTTTCTTCGTGTCCCCATTACTGTCGTAATCCCGCGGTGCACTTGAGTATAAAAAGCCCAGGATCAGGGGTGGGTTCATCCGTCCAGCCTTACCGAGGTCAAAGGTCAGAACATCTGGGTCTGGTCGGAACATCTGGGTCTGCCAAGGGACAGCGGGGACCGTGGGCTCCAGCCTCTCCCGCCGTTCTCTGCTGCTTTATCGGATTTTGTTTGATGTCTCCGTATGTGCAGCCTCATGTCCACTACTGTACAAATACCAGAGACGCTGCTACTGGACTTCCAAAACCACATCACAGTCTCCCAGCATGCAACCCTCAGAGAGAGAGAGAGAGAGAGAGAGAGAGAGAGAGATGAGAGTTGTTTTCATGAGAACGTTTGATCTATCTCCCATAAGTGGGAGTGTGTCCAATAGGAAAAAAAATATTTAGAGAAAACTTTAGCATCGTCTTTAAATATCCCTACATATTTAGAATTAGGCCATACATTGTGTGTGAACGAAATGTGCATGCATACGTGTGTGTGTGTGTGTGTGTGTGTGTGTGTGTGTGTGTGCTGATGCAGGTTTGTATTTGTGCCTTTATGTGTTCGGGGTTCGCCCCGGTGCACTGTGTGATTTATTGACCGGCCTTGCAGTGATACCAGAATTCCTTAGCGTTAAATGCCTGCTCTGAGTGCCTTTAACTGCCTGCGTGCTTTATGGACCGTGATCACACACTATACGTCTCTTACTTTTATATTTTTAAGGATTATTTTTATGGCTTTTCTTCTTTATTAGATCGTACGCAGTGGAGAGTGGCAGGAAAGATGGAAGAAAGGGAGAGAGAGGGAAAGGTATGCCACATAGTTGCCGAGCAGGTCCTGAAGTCAAGACGTTGAAAGTATTAGCAAAGGAGTGTCAATGGATCCTCACCTTTAATGGGGAAGAAGATGATGATGGAGGTGGTGATAATGGTTAATAGTAATAGCTGGTACAAATAGGACATCATAATATAACATAAAATAACTCTCTGTGTCTCCAGACTCATTTGAGGCCACAAAAGGAAACGTATATTTATCTCCATTTTGTCAAATTTGGTTGACGTATGATGTCTGTTTGTGCAGATGCCGTCTCATTTCATTCCATGCGATATATTTCCACTTCTTTCACCATAATAGCTGGTGTAGTTCCTACCCATAGTTCCTACCCATAATGCACAGCATCATATAGAGACTGTAAACAGTGCTCACTAATAATAATGACCTGTTAGTGAGTTGTTATGTACTCTCCAAAAACGTGAGAGACACGTTTTGTCACGGCTAATTTTCAACTTTCTTATACTAGTTGTTGTTATTATCACTGCTGCATATTTTCAGACATGGGCAGAGCGCTACTTTAAACAGGATGTACCACAACGTTGGGTTCGGTTCCAAATCGGATCCATATGAAGATTATATTGTGCCCCCATCTGTTAGTAGTTCATGTTGAATTATTCGCTACATGCTCTGTTTGGGGTGAGTTGACTTGGCCGCAGAACGCTCTTGTTAGCAGTTTTGAAGCAGCTTTTATTCCACTGAGCGGCGTGAGCGGCTCGGCAGATGGATGCGAGCGTGAAAGAGAGTGAGACCGTCTGTCACCTGCAGAAGTCCTGGTTGAAAAAGAGCAGGTATCGGATTAAAGTCCTGGATGCTGAGCCGTGCGGTTGTACGGTGAGACTGCAGACATAGCAAACAGTCTCATTTCAACAGATGATTGAGATTTCACGGGCCAGACGTGATGATGATGATACAGGACAGAACTGCTGCTGTGGTGCTTCCTGTGTCTGGGTCTCTTGAGGATTTGTAATTGGTCAGCGGAGGGAGCATGTAGCTGAATTCTTATTGTTGCCACTGCTGAACTCAAGAAGACATAATATGTGTGTGAGTAGTAATAATCGGCCTTCATGTGAGGGGCTGTTTTATATTATACAGTTACATCATAAATGTACATGACATTTCCTACGATGTACGTAATGACGTGCTGTATGAGAGGACATGTGTCACATGAGTTTCGAATCAGTTTTAGGTGTTACTGAAGAATTATCAGCTTTAACACTCATCTTCAAGCCCGCTGCAGCGTTCGTGACAAGACCAGCCGATGTTACTTTCATGCAGGCTGAGAAATGTTCTCCATTACAAAGCATAATCAATATAATTATGGAGCAAGTGGATTATTTAATGTAATTATGGAGTAAGTCACCATATAATAATTACATTCAGCCCCATGATGAATTATGTCCATTGCTGTAGGTAATTAGTCTGAAAATGTTTCCAGTTATAGCTCTGGAGCCAAAAGCGAATGTGAGTAATGTACAGTGCTATTCACATGAGAATGAGCTGTTTGTCTGGCTATTACAGAGGGAGAAAATGGGGTGTAGCTTTCATCTGTTGGCTCATACTGTATGTAGACCATGTGAAGTTAAAAGGTGGCTCTTAGAAATCCATTCACCCGGTACTGAACCAAGTATTCAGCTGTGTCCCAATAATATCGAAATGAACCTGCGACAAAGTTGGGAGACAGAAACAGAGAAGCACTGTGTGTGCCTGTACATGTTCGCTGTGTGTGTGTGTGTGTGTATGTGCAGTGTGTTTGCCTTTGTGTGTAATCAAAAGAAAGAGGGGGGGGTGCTGCTGTGTGATTGAGTGCTGTGGAGGCTCTCTGAGATGTGGGTCCCTGCTCTCTAAAAGACTGAACTATGCATGGCCCACCGTGGCGCTAAGACACGCCAGTGCTGCTGTGAGCGTTCCACTGTAATAAGATCACCCAGAAAAGACATTTTCAAGAGGTCTGATAAAACAGTACTCTCTTTTGATATCATTGCAACCTCCATGCAGAGGGAGAGAGAGAGAGAGAGAGAGACCGGCATGTAAGAAGTATATGCCGGTCTCTCTCTCTCTCTCTCTCTCTCTCTCTCTCTCTGAAGAAAGAATGCACCAAAGTGATTATTGCATTAAGGATCTCTAAAAAAAAAAAAGAAGAAAAAAGACATATAAGAAATAAAGCAAAACGGAAATCTTTGTTGTCCGTTCTTCAAAAGGACTTCACAGGATTGTTCATTGGCTTGTTAAAAGCTTCGTGATAACAGCACATATCAGTTGAGAAAAGACTCCGCAGTATCAGGTTTCACCAGAATGTTTTATTAGACCACTTGAGGCCCACATATGTATTTCTGACACAAACCGTATAACTAATGCCTCAGAGACGACTGTTAAAATAAGGAGAGAAAACAGGAGTGAGAAAAATGGAGATGGAAAGTGGGAACGAGAAGGCGGGGAGAGAGAGAGAGAGAGAGAGAGAGAGGGAGAGAAAGGAAGCATTAAAAAAAAAGAAAGACATACAGGGAAAGGATTTTTTTTTTCCAAACTGTCTCTTTGGTGGTCTCAAGCAGGGTCTCGCTGGATCTTGAACCCGGTGCAAAACACAACAGGGGAAAAAGAGTAAGGGGTGGAGGATGGGGTGGAGGGGGGTCCTGGGCTGGGGGTTACACCACCAGAGTCCCACAATTCATCATGCTCTGGCACCGACGGGGGCTGTCTGGACAGAATGGTGGTGGTGCGGGGGGTGGAGGGGAGAGTCTGGGATTGATGGCCAGCGAGACTCCGTGACCTCCCTTTCCCCGAGAGAGGAGATGTGTGTGTGTGTGTGTGTGAGACAGAGAAATCATAGCCCTCCGTCCCATGCATCCTGGTGAAGATGTCAAGTTGGATAGCGGGTGGAACGCAGTACATCTTTATATCAGGAGGGGAAGCTCCACCGGCCGCTGCGTGGCTGCAGAGTTAACTGGCCTTCTCTAGTGGCCATCAAACATGACTGATGAATTGTTTTTCCTTCTCCCCCCTTCTTCCCCTCTCCCTTTCTCTCTCTCTCTCTCTCTCTCTCTCTCTCTCTCTCTCTCTCTCTCTCTCTCTCTCTCTCTCTCTCTCTCTCTCTACAGGACTACCTACAAGGTGACAGCACTAAGGCACTTCAGAAGTTGGGTTGGAAGCCAAAGGTGACTTTTGAGGTGAGTGTCGCATTTTACTCTTGTTATAAAATACACCTGGCTAATATTGCAGTATACATGTATTTGTTATATTTGTACTACCAAAATAGGTCTTAGTGTGTGTGTGTGTGTGTTTGTGGAAGGTGTTAAGCAATATGCCCATCTTCATTAATGTTACTTTATTAAGTCCTACCTTTGTGTTAAACCACAATGTTATAAACAAAGCAGTTTAATTACCATATCTGATTACTTGTGCAAAATGCTCCTAGAGTCAATGAATGTGTCCAGTGTAAATCCCAAATTAAGTTTTGTTGCATTTAGCCTATGCAGGGCCACATTTTTATACCTGTGATTGCAGATGGCAGCCTTTTTAAAAGCACATCTTCTTTATAATCATGAAGTGTTTACTTGTGACCCCGGTGTCCCTGTACAGGAGCTGGTGAAACAGATGGTGGATGCAGACATCCAGCTAATGAAGAAAAATCCAAATGCCTAAGGCCAAATCTGTCCATCCAATGAGGAAATATTTTTAAGCACTCCAGTGCTCTGCGACTGAGTCCCAATGGTGGAAGAAATACACCTCTACTTTTAGTATTGGTCACCTTGCTTTTCTAAATGAAGTAATTATGTCCTTTGTACTTTATGGTGAGGGAGTTTAGGCCTAACCATTCGATGCCTTTGTGTCTTTGTGTCATTTTTCTCGTAACATAATATTGATTTTATTTTACCGTCAGATAGCGATGATGCCTTTTACATTTCAGTAGTCATCATGTGATAATGTATAATCTCTAAACTTTAACGGTTTATTTATATTTATTTGTTTTCATTGGATTATGGATTGAATGCGTTTGACCTGGATGTCAAGTTGCAATTCGTTCTCTCAAACAATGAAGTAGCAGCATATACAAATAAATATTACCATTAAGATTTTATCGTTTGTTGGAAAATATAATAATATGTTTATTTTCAGCAGACATTTAAATCAACATGCAAACATTTTTTTGGTATAATAAAGACTGATCTTTTTACATGCTGTTTTGGTTTTGTTGCTTTTTTGTTTTGTTTTGTTTTATGACGCTACACAAAGCATATGTTCACTGCAAACATGAAGAGGGACTAATATATTTTTTTCCTGAAATATTATTAACTACAACAGGAGCAGAAGGTTTTCTACCTAAATAATGGCTTTTGTAGGCCCTCAAATGAAAGTGAACGATAGCAGCAACCCAGTCCCTTTTTGAAATAAAGGTTTTATACATATATATGTTCGGCAGGGAAAAGTGTAAGTGGAGACGGAGTGTGTGCGGGGCCTGGTGCCAGGCTGCCCAGGTTGTGCAGAGGTCGGCTGGCTCAGCCCCCGTTATTTCCCTCCCCGTTGCTCGCTTCGGCTTTCCAGGGTTTTTATTTGCGAGCACACTGCCCTCTTTTATTCGGCAGGAAATGCGTTTTCCCCGGGCCCTGAATCCCACTCTGAAACGCCTCTTGTCTGCCTAGACGAGTGCAGTGCCCGGTCCAAATCCAAGTGCGCAATCACCGAGGCGCAGAGTGAGTGCGCAGCGCATGAGTCCCGACCACCTCTGTCCCTGACGCCTAACTGGAAAATGATGATGGGTTTATAGGCAGCGGACAGCAGATACACTGCAAAAACATGTTTATCTTACCAAGTCAGAGCATATTCAGACTTTAAGATGTTTTTCCCCTTAAAACAAGTTAAATATTTTGCCAGATAACTCCACTTGTTTTCAATGCAGTTTCACTTGTTTCAGGAATGTGTTGTAAACAGCGGTCAGTAGGCCTATCTCAGAACAAAGCAGAACAAAGCAGAATAAGGCAGATCACTCCACTAGATAATGACACTAGATTCAATAATAAACTTAAAAAAAAGATGTTTTGCTTGTTAAATTATTTCATCCCGACCTGCATTTATTTTTTTCACTTGTTTTAAGAAAAACACGATTTTAAGATTAGGTTAAATTACTACATGAAATGACTTTTTGCAGTGCTTCTTAATCTGCTGTCTGTGAAAGGCTAAAACACGGATTATAAAGCAAGCAAATAGGCCTATTCTTATAGCCATCTGGATTGTTGAATGTATAGGCTATAGTAATATTAATTAATTGTGGCGTTTCCTATTAAATAGGCCTACCATGTATTAGGAAGTTCTTCAACAAATCCAGAAAAGATAATTTAGGCCCATAATCCCATATCTTAATGACACGTCATATTGTTTTATTTTATGGTAGAAGCGGTTTGACATTCAATTTAGACGGAAAACTGAAGATCCCTGGAAAGGTCTGCAGACTGAGGCGGGTGGGATTGCCTCTATCTGTTTTAAGACAACACCTAGGACATTTAAAGTCGCTGTGTGATCGTCATGGACAGCGCTGCGTCTGTGTGGACTCCAAATTGGAAACAGATGTTGCTTTGAGGTTGGCCCCTGAAACCCGGCTGAGAGCAAAAAACACGTTTCCACTGTGCCGCGCTGCTCTGCACAGAGCCTCACACAGGTGCACTGGTGCCCGCAGCACTGCCCGAGGGAAAAGGGCTAGTCATCCTATGATTAGTTTTAGAAAAATTAAATATCAGAGGAAGACTTTTACATGTCATGGAGCTACAATAGGTCAAAAACTATACCAAAGATAAACCCAAGGAGATTTAAAAAAGAAATAATGTATAATAAGATGAATATAAACTCATAAGTATAATAATAGCCTACTGATTTTTCGTAAAGATCCCCCTTCAGCTAGGCAATGAGTATCTTAGGGGAAGCCTAGACCTATAATTAAATTCTGAAAGAAAAATGAAAAACTTTACGTTTCTTTCACGGTACAGAGAAGAAGAGATAATTGAAGAAGAGATAGGCTAATTGAATACAAAACGCCTTTTATCAATCGTATTGTTTCCAAGTTAATTTAGCCTATTGACATTGTTTCTGAGCACATTTTGATAGGCTTATTCATCAGTTTGATTGTCATCAATAGAAATCTAAAATAATTGATATTCATATTATATAATATCGTGCGAGGCAAATACTGATAATTTACTGTATATCAAACCTGCTAGTACCGCCTCATAACTGTCCTAATCACTGATCAATAGGCCTATTGTTTTTATGTGATCGCTGATTATTATGCTCAGTTTAGAATAATAAATATTAATGTAAATCCTTTTTTCAGAACATAGTAGGGAAATATAGGCCTATATACGTGTAAGAAAAGCGAGTGAGTGAAATTGGTGCACAAAGGAAATGGCGCCCATCTAAGTCATCTGAACCTTGTTACTGCCTAACATTTCTGACATTCTCCACTGCTCAGACAAATAAACATAAAAGAGCACTTTTGTTTTGGAAATCGAGCTGGGAATTGGATTTTTTTTTAAATTAAACAATCTTAGCCTCACTGAAAACAGTTAGAAAATGAATAAGCACAATGTGAGAAACAATTTAGGCTGTATAATTTTAGATGAGATCAAATGTACAAGATGTGAGGTTTACAGTTGCACAGTAGAAAAGGCTTAATGGTTTCTCAAAAATCCACCCAGATAACTATGGCAGTGATTATTAAACGGCTCATGCGTGAGCTAATAATTTTCATTAAAATATAAACTCCTTGAAATTCATTACAGCCTACACACTGAAATTTGTGTAGGCTGTAATTTCTTACATAATTTATGTGCAAAATGATATATATCCTTAGCCGTATTTATTCCCATCGCTCAGTTTCGAGAGAACTGCTTTAATTAGTTTTATGTGCAAAGCAGGTAAAGGATTAAGCTCAGTATAGGCCTGTTGTCACTTTCAGGTTCTGTATAGTTCAGCTTATAAAGCAGAAACTCACACAGTAAAAACTTCCTTGGTGCCAGGATCCTGAGAGACTAAGACAGAGCAAGGCAATCTCAATCATCGCTTCTGCTTAAAGGATTTAGCTCTGCTCCCATGGGACACAACAGGCCTCCCATCCTGAACAGTCCTCAGCTTTGGGCCATAGGCACCTTTGAGATGCCAGCAGACGTAAAAGGTGACGTGTGTGTCTGTGCCAGAGAGAGAGAGAGAGAGAGAGACTGTGGGAGGTGAAGCCTTTGAATTAGGCTTACAAATAGATTCGTTCATGAGACGCCAATGGTTTTCTGAAACATTAGAGGTTTAACTTCTTCAGGCTCTGGAATCTGATATTCTATTTATAATACTTGGTTTGGCTTTCCTGTCAGATTTTGATATTTGTAAAAAAAAAAAATTAAGATATACGTGTTTGGAAGAGAGTTCGCGTTTAAAGCGGCAATGCTTATGATTTTTCCTAATAGAGAAATAAAACGCGCAATGATGACGATGATGATGATAGGCCTACCCGTAATTAAAGTTAGAATTTTGTTGGCTATGTTTTGGTTTGTGCTCCAACTGTTAAAAAAAAATGTTATTGGCCTATGTCAGGCCAAACAATATAGGGATGCCGTTTTTTTTTCACTCACACGAAAAACACCTATCACCTTAAAAATGTGTGGTGCTTCAGGGTTTCTCCTACGAAAATTTAAGTACCTAGAAGATTCAAATAGTGGTTGTCTGAAAATAGAGACTCCTCTATGAAAAATGGTTCCTGTGTGACGCCCTGGTGCTTTGAAAAACCCAAAATGTCTCATTTTAATGCTCGGGTAGATCTGCCAAAAAATTGAGGCTAATATATGTGGGTTGCTTGCTTAACAACTGGCTATAACAGTGCATGCATTTAATCCAGGAGCCATCTTTATATTGTGGGTGCATTTGCCACAGCTACATCTGCAGGCACCTGGTGCTGTAAAAGACATCAGGGATTTTAGGAATAGGCTACAAAAATCTGTTTTGAAACAGAAAGTGCCCTCTCACTTGATGTAATGCCTATTTTACACTACTGATTCATTACCAATGTTTGAAAGCGATAACTAAAGAATAAAACTGCTGAAGCCAAAAAAACGCACAATAACCTAATAATTCCATTATTATTGAGGCGGTTCTGAATGCCTCAACTGTTCTTCAAGTAGCCTTGTAAAGGGGTTTGAAGAACTTGAACGTTTCCTCCACAGTTTGAAGAACCCTTCACTCTTCCTCCGGGAACCTTTTCTATTTTTACAGCGTAGGCCTATAAATTTCCAAAACAATAAGTAAGTCTATTAGCTTGTGCTCTCCAGTCCTAGTGAGGCTGTGTAGATAAGGTATTGACAGGCTTTACTGCAGGCTTCACGCCGTCTTCTCCTAAAGCGCATTGTTGACATCCTCTCCACTGACCTCCACCTCCCTCTGTCTTTTCCTTGTAATGAAAAATGATTCCCTGCCCTGATTGAATTTTACTCCTTCCTGACCTGGAACACTCTTGAGTGCAGCATCAATCACCGTGCGGCAACAAAGACGTTTGTTTATTTCTGCAGAAGCGATCTAATATTTTTTATTAGGCTATAATGCAATCCATTTGAAGTTCTACATGTGAACTCGCCGTTTTAAAGCACAGACTGTTGTCTAAGTTGCTTTGCATGGCAGTTTGCAGTTGATCGTTGGCACTGAACCACAGATTAAACCACATAAAAACATATAAGGCAGAGCAGACCACTGCTGAAGACGCCGCAGCAGAAGCGATAGCGCATTGTTTACAGTAGGTTAATGGGCTTGACTCATCTCAACAATCGTGTCGGTGTGTGGACTGCCCTGGGGAGCGTTTGTGCGGTGGATTTTTTTTCACTGACTCATTCAAATCTCATCCAGACAGGCCTAAATTCACAATTGCAAGCAATCAAATTTAAGCCACCTTTTCATTGCCTATTTGGCCACGCAAGGACACACCTGCACCCAGCTTGGGTCTCGGCAGTGTTACTGTCAGAGAGTAAAAATGTGTCTTCCACTTCCTCTGAGGCTAAAGTCCGCAGGCTGCTGGATCAGTGCGGAGGAATGAGTCTGCGGCGCTCGTCTGACTGAGCCGACAGGCCGCAGAGCTGCAGCCTTCACCAGGCTACTGACGATATAGCCTAATGGTCGTTGACGCAGCAAATAAACAAAACACTGTTTCTAAAACCATGTAGCTCACACTCAGTTAACAACCAGATTGCCCAACCTGTAAACACTCCTGCAGCTTCCCTAACACGTACACACACACATACAGAAGTTCACACTCATGGCCCCAATTCCAGAATTATTGTTGTTGTTATTATTATAGTTATTATTATTATTGCATTATTATTGCATTATTATTATTATTATTACTATTTGTATTATTATTATTGCTGCTGCTGTTGCAGTTGTTTACATTGTTGCTACAAACTCTCATACACATTTTACATGTAACCTATTTAGTTATAAAATAACCTATAAGAGAATAATTAAATGATTGCTGATAATAACCTTTTCTATTTTTTTTTGTGTCAGAAATAGGCCTTATCCAAAAGTTGTTTGCGCTTAATTTTGACGTTCATGACAATCTGAATATTTTCTGTGTTAGTCTTTTGGGGACTTGGAGGTTGGGAAACTTGCCGCACGTCATCAAGGAAGTAGCGAAATAAATAAACATCTGGCAACAGGAATATCTCAATCAAAGCCTGAAAATACACGTGGTCCCTCCAAACAAAACGGGCCAGTGCTGCTCCAGTCCCTGAGTCTGCGTGAGACAAAACGCAAACTAAGTGACACTACGGGTCTATCAGAGGCCATGGAGTTTATCATGGTGTCCTCGTGCACGGATAAGACTTATAGGGTCTGGTTATGCACCAATCTGTATATTGAAGGGATCCAAAAACTGCAGCTGCATCTTATTGACAACCCCATTGTAAACATCAACTTATGGGAGTAGATGTAATTACTCAATCACACCCTGTAATGACTAATTTGTCATCAGTGTTATGTGGTGCTGTAGGCCTTCACTGAGGGCAAACCCCTTCTGAACACTGGGCCTAGATATTTACCGCCTGCTTCTAGCCTACTATTGGAAATTCAGAATACACGCCTCACCGTGGAGGTTTCAATTTGTAGATTGAAGTTAAAACAAAAAAATCATCTGTCACTCTTGATCATCAATCAGTTTTACCTCTCTCGCTTCAGTCTGATATTGAATGAGGCTGCTATTGAATTTGGCCTGTGCAGCGCAGAGGAGGCCGCAGACCCCCCTCGCACTTTTTAATGAAATATTCTTTCTTCAAACAAATATGAGTCTTTCATTATAGGGTTAATTGATTACCACGTTACCTTAAGTGTTTTGTTTCACACATTATATAGGCCAGTGGAAGATATATGTGCTACGCCACGCAACGCCACTAAATGAAGAAACAGGTAATGCAATACAGTCCCTGTCTATAGACCACGTTTAGCAAAAAGCATTGTTTTGCAATAGGAGACATGTAATGTCATGTACAAGTCAAACCTTTTACACCTCAAACATAATTATACCTGGTTACCCCTACTAATTTGAGAACGCTTCCTTCTATTAGTATTATCACTAAGCAACCAACATCACTACAACTAACAAGCGCTAATAAATCACTCAAATTAAAATCAAATAGACGGCACTTTATTAAACAAACAAAATGTAATGCCTTCAAAATATTTTTTAACAAATAAGACAAAATGAATAGAATAAGTCAGTATAGGCTACAAGTTCCCCCTCTATTTCTATAAAAGAACTGGGACAATAAAAGGCAGCAAGAAAACTGGAAACACTTTCTAGTGTTTGGTCCTCAATATCCAACCACTCCCTTTTCCTAAAAAATAAATTACTATATAGGCTATAATTTACAGTTTATAGTCATAAAAGCTGGTATTTAAGCCATCTTTATAAACAATTCTCAAAGTGAGAGGGAAAAACTTACGTGTTTTTGGTGTTACACACGCCTCACACACCAGAGCAAAAAAGAATCTGTTATGTCCATTCGGGGTGTGAATAAAAGACCGTACAGACGATGTAAAAGTACAAAAAAATATAGGAAAATATATATTAAAGTTATTAATTTAAAAGACACATTTTTTCTGCTTTCAGAACTTGCTGCAGTCATAAACAAAAGCTCCTGAGGTGCGGTAGATGGACTGGCCGGAGGGGAAGGCCATCTGACAGCTATTATTCCCGTTGACCGGAGAACCGTTCAGCCCGATCCGCTGGGACTCAAACATCTCCCTCACCGAGTGGAAGTTCTGCTGCTGCGCCGGATAGCCCGGGCTCAGGTGGCTCAGGTCCCCGTACCAGGACGCGAGCCGGCCCTGGTGCGCGTGGTGGCCGTCCTGGCCCGCCTGGCTCAGGTTGCCGTGGCCGAGCGGAGACGTGGTGGTCGTGGTGATGGAGTAGTCGGGCAGAGTCTCGTCCACCGTGGTGGAGGGCGCCAGGTGCCCCCCCCTGTCCCCGGCGTACAGACTCATGGCTTGCATGTTGCAGTGATACGTCGCGTTGGAGTTCGTGGAGATGACGTTCTGGTTGCACGGCGCCGAGCTGTACGCGGAGGTCTGGTTGGGGGAATAGTTAAGCGACAGTGACGGGGTGATACCTGTCCGAGGGGACGCGATGAGAGGCGGGGAGAGCTCGGCCTGCGGCGACCCCCGCAGCGAGGTCATGATGTTATCCACGCTGAAGCCCTGCGCCGGGGCCTGGCCGTGGTGGTGATGCTCGGGTCCGTCCATGCTGAGCGACCGTGAGGAAGGCACGCTGTGCGGGCTGCCCGTGGACATGCTGCTGCTGCTGTCGGGGCTCTCGATCTTGGGCACGGTGCTCAGGGTCGGGGACGCGGCCTGCGGCGGGGTGGAGGTCCCGTTCTCCGTCTTTATATCCTGGATCCGCACCGGCTGCGAGCCCTGCACCGGCTGGTCCTGCTCGCGGCCTGGGGTGCGGGCAGAGGGGTCCTTGCCTTGCCTCTCCCGGTCATCTTTCTCCTTCTGCACGTCCTTCTTTTTGAACCTTCTCCGGCGCCGTAGGAAGCTGCCGTTCTCAAACATGTTGTAGGAGTCCGGGTCCAGAGTCCAGTAGCTGCCCTTGCCGGGCTTCTTGTCGTCCCGGGGCACTTTGACAAAGCACTCGTTGAGGGACAGATTGTGCCGTATGCTGTTCTGCCAGCCCTGCTTGTTATCTCGGTAGAAAGGGAACCTCTCCATAATAAACTGATAAATCCCGTTCAGGGTTACCTTTTTGTCCGGTGAATTCTGGATCGCCATGGTGATAAGAGCGATGTAGCTGTACGGCGGTTTGACCATGTCCTTAGGCTGGTGCTGGGGGGTGTACGGTCCATACGCCCGGGCCATGCTGGCCGGATACTGGTCGTGGGCCGCGTGAGAGTACATGCTCATGGGCGCAGGCATCCCGGTGTATCCACCGCCGGCCCGGTAGTAGCTCTGGTCACTGCTGATGTACGGTACGACTCCCAAAGAGTTGGGGCTGGACACGGAGTAGCGCGCCTGCATCCTGCGCAATGCGTAAAACCTCTCCAAGCTGTTTCCCCCCAAGAAAACTTCAGACGTCGGTGTGTGCTACGCTTCCACGTTACCTCTCCTTTCTCTATCGGCTCGAAGTCGCTTTTAAGCTACAGCTCGCCAGGGTAAATCGGAGAGGACGCAGACTGCTGCGGTGAACATTTGGGAAACTAAGTAGGCTAAGTAAGGCTGGAGCATGAGTATCTACAGCATTTTTTCTACATTTTTCTGCCTTTTGGCTGCTCGGGCTGCTCCTCCCCGAATGTGTGCTCCACCATCCAATTGGAGGACGAAATGAACCTGTGGAAAAGCTGCATAGCAAAAAAAAAGTACCTCCCCCCTCCTTTCTCTCTCTCTTTCTCCCTCTCTCTCTTTCTCCCTCTCCCTGTCTCCCTAGTTAAATTCAGACATGGGATTATTATAATGCTGCTAAGGGTGTGCCACTGTTATGCTCAAAAAGTGATTTAATGTTTCAAACGTTGCAATTTATTATTACATTTTTTTTATTAAGTTGTAAACTATAAAATACCATCTCGATTGCCTATTTTGAAAACGAGAAAGTGATAATGGGTTGGCAGGCTGTATGGCCAGACTAAATTGGTCTGCCCTCTTCTTCATCTCTGAAATGTCAAAGGTTTGCGTAAATGTGAATATGATCCAAAATAGCTCACCACAAATTCACCAAGGACATAAAGTTCTGTCATATTTGGGTGAAATCAGACAAAGGCCTGCAATCTTTTAAAGCCTAATAAACCTAGGCCCAATACAAAATTAACATGAGCACAAATGTATGTTATTAAAAATATTTGGTATCATTTAATCAGCTATTAGGCTCAAATAAGTGGAGGACATTCGATATTTTGGATTAGGAGCACCAAATGAACTAATGAGGCTCCACACTGGAGAACTATCATCAGCTGCGGTTCAACCTTTGAATAAACAAACAGAGGCACATGAAAGAGTGCGGATGCCTCCCTCTTGGTCCCCGACAGTGCCAGTGGGCGGTATGGGGAGACTAATTAAAGGTTAAATGAAGATCATTTGGCTGAGCTGGGTGAGAAAGCTTCCCTGGGTGTGAGAGGCTGCTGAGACCGAGGTGGGATTTTTGAAGCTGAGACTTAACAATTCCTCCAAATGTCACTGACACTGAACGGGTGCTAACAGCGCTATTAAAATCCCTCCAGACCTTTAGAGAGCATTAGGTTTTGTTATACTGCGTTCATTACTAGGCCTGTGTTTTAAGCCTCTTTAAATTACAAATTCAATGTAGATATTGATATTTCATTATAAACAGGGATGCAGTGGAGGGTGGAATAGAGCTTATCCAGCTTTTTAAGTTGACATAAATCTTTGTGATGTAAATTCATAATCAAGATATTCATATTCAGTATATTATCGTAATCATTTATGCTAAACTGAAGATATATGGCGATATAGGGGTAAATAAGAGGAACAAACATCAAATAATGCTTTTCTGAAAATATAAATAATTGTTGTTCATATTGGTGATTGGTTGCTTTATGATGATCTCCGACTGGAGGTCATAGTTTATCCACCTTTTCTATTGTAGGCTATCACGGATAGGCCTAATAAATGTTCAGTAAACTTATTATGATGTACTTCTAATTTTTACTTCTTCTAATTTGTACTTCTAATTCTAAGTTTTATTCATTAATTTAGATTTGAATACAATTTCTTGAGATGTTCGCGCATTTACTTTAAATAGAACTGTAGACCTATGCAGAAAAAATCTTGCATATTTTGTCGTTGTAAAAGTTAAGGATTCTGTCCAAGAAATTGTTTCAGCAGAAGAAAATGCTTGTTTGTGAGTGTTATTTCGGGGTAATAAATGGAGCATACATATAAAATCTTTTCAGAAGTTTGGAACAGTTCTGCCTGCATGATTTAAAATGTCAAAAGGGATTTTCCTGAAAAATTTAACAAAGGCCTGAAGTGCTCTCTTACAGGAACAGAGAGGTTTCTGCTGTTTTTCTTCAGATACTTTTAGAGTGTGGGCCCTAAGCCTGTTATATCAACAGGGATGTTGTTGGTATAAAAAAAAAGGGGAAAAAAAGGATAATGCTAACAAATGGGGAATGTCCTCACTGTACATTACGACCCGCAGCCACACACACACACACACACACACACACACACAAACACACACAGACACACACACACACACACACATACACACAGAGTTGATAAGGCAGGTCCATTTCTCCTTTGGTCAATGTGCGCAGCAGTACTTAACCAAGTTTAACAAATCTATTTAGGCCTAAAATTCAACCACTACAATATCAAAAACGAAAGTTTTCACTACACGTTTATTTGGACACAGCTGAGCCAAACAGCTCAGTAGATTAAAGTCCTTGTGGATTTGGCCTACCACAACAATACCATATTAAACCACAACGTTTTGGAGAGGGAATAAATGCAAACAACTATTTGGAAAAATCTCATGCAGTTTATTATTATTATTAGTATTATTATTAGTATTAGTATTATTATGATCATCATTATCATTATCATTATTATTGCCACTGGCATATACTGTACATTTGTGCATATTGAATTCGTAAGAATTTAAGAAAACAACTATGTATATGTGCAACTGTGTTTGGCGATTTTCATTCACACAGGAGACTCAATATGAACCAAATACACATAAGAGGTAGGCTACAACCCGATCCCTCCTTTGTCTTGCAAGCGAAGAAAAACGACCTGATTGCCCCCCCCCCCCCCCACCACCACCACCACCACCCAGTTAGCATAGTATCTCCTCTCCTCTCTGAAGACGTCCCTGTAAAAGTCCCTGTAACAGTTACTGTAGGTCATCCCCTATGTCGTCTCTATTAGTTTGGTACCGGGCCATCTGACCACCACCAGACCAAAAATGTTTCCAGTGTTCAGGAAAGAACCAGGCATGTCTACAGGAAATGTCTCTCTATCTTGTGGAATTGAAATTCCCTAATGAAAAACACCTAGAAGGACACTATCCAAAAATCACAGCGAAACTATAAGTCCCTATAGGGATATTTTAGGACTATATTGAATTGTTATGCTTGTTAAAGATGGATGCTTAAGATAAGTACAATTAATTTGAATTATTTTGGACAACTTTTAAACACAGAAATGGCTCCTGAGAACAAGGTAGGATACTTTTTTAGGGGAGCCCAGCGCGGCCTACGGAGAGCCTATAAAGAGATTCAAAAGCTCTTTTGATGTAGAATATGAGACTTTTCTCTCCTCAATAGATGACACAATAGCGCCCCCCAAAGGCCAGTACGTACAAGTGCACTTGATGGGAGCAGGTTATCAGGAGTCTGCCAGTGTGCCGTGTGTGTGTGTGTACTCTGTTGACTATAAATCACCATTGCATCTTGTTTCAGACTTGAAACTCAGCAAGTTCTGCAGTCAGCTGGCAGTGTCAGGTTGGGTGATTCGGTAGAAAAGTAAAAAAAAATATATATTCTCATTGTCTGCAATGTAAAACAACTATAGCTATTGTTTCTCGTTTTCATTTCTAGCTATCATCATCAACATCATCATCACCATCTCTTCTTTGCTGTGGGGTGCTGGGGGGGTGGCATCAAGGGGATTACGTAATAAAGTGATATCTTATCTTATCTTATCTTATCTTATCTTATCTTATCTTATCTTATCATCATATCTAGCCCCAGCTCCCCATGTAAACCTCTTACTATATTTATTCAAACGGTTATATTTTGGTAGCATTTGTATTGAATTACCAAACTTTTGTAGTGAAACCTGAACTGTGTGTGTGTGTGTGTGTGTGTGTGTGTGTGTGTGTGTGTGTGCGTGTGCGTCTGTGTGTGTGTGTGTGTGTGTGTGTGTGTGTGTGTGTGTGTGAGACGGCAAACGGAATCCGTAGCCTATTGATATAGTACCATAGCGCCATCTACTGGCACGTTGATGCACGTGCAATATCATCAGCAGCAAGTCGAAAATAAACCAAGCCCGAGTACGTGCAGATATTACCGCACAACTCCGCAGGGAACTCTCGCTGTAATTCAATTTTCAAATTTAAAATAATACAACTTTTTTTATCGGTTTCGTTCAATCGGTTTTTAGTCTTGTATTACTTTAAACAAAGCCTCCCTCTTTTCTGGGGTTGGATATGAATTTCCTGCGGGCACTTCCACCTCACTCTGTCATCAACAGTGTTTATATTAAGTGCTTAATTAAACACAGAAGAATTCCAAAATACTCAAAACACCCAGGACCTCAAACCCACGCATAAGCCCGAAGAGCATAGAGGGATTGGTTTTCAAATAAATAACTGCCAATCACCCATGTGCAAAACATTTATCTTGTATTGAGTGCGCCGGCTGTGTCTGGTTTGAAGAGGGAGCTTCTCTGGCCCGGAAAGCTGCGCTCAAGGCCACGGAGGCTCCATATACACAACACTGGAGGGGTTTGGAGGAGTTGGACAGACAGGACCGGACAACGAACAACATGAAATATGTGGCTGTTTTCATATCTAAGGACCCCCAAATACATTCACACATTAGGCCACGTACACCCATTGGATAAGATTGTCTCCGAAAGTCCCCAATAAAGGAAGATTTTTGTTGTTGTTAATTTAATACAACTACTGCTGCATAACTGTCCTGCGTGAGAATAACCACGCAGTATTTAATTATTGTCTTTGGGTTAGATGAAAATTGGGCAGTGGGAGGTTTATTTGTCTCTGTCGAAATTCAATAACTCTGTAAAAGTGGCTATAAAATAATCACATCATCTTCCTGTTAGGCCTATACCGTCATTTAGGCTATATTTGCCCCAAATTAAAATCATTTATAAACTGTTTTTACAACAGTTTGTTTAGTATTTGCAGAATACCTTCCACTTAACATTTACTGTTAGAAACTACAATATATTAGGCCTCGCAGCGTTGTCAGTAGATCTTGCGGGTTTTTGTCTAATGGAGTGGAGACTTTTTTTTTTCAGTTTCATGTCTTGCAAAACAAGTGGAAAAGGAGGACGTTCAGATCTAACATCATAAAAATGTTCAAGATGTTCAATAATGGACAATGTTCTGCTAATGAGAGTGGTAGGCCTATTTGGAGATAAACGTTTATATCACCTTAATATAAGGTTTTGTTTTCCCTGTCATTGTAAAAAAAAAAAGTTCTACCAACACATTGCACCCCTTTTCATAAAAAAGAAATAGGCTATATGATTCCTAAGGGCTACTGTCAATAAAGGTGTAATATATAATATATAGGACTATTTTTTCATTAGGGTTAGGTTGGTTGTGTGTAGATGTTTACCTAGAGCTCTGACCACAACTGTTTCAAAGAACAGAGGGACTTTTTATCAGGGTCTGACCTATTTACAGTAAATCAGTTGAGAAGGATTCCTTTAATTCTGACAGAATTAAAACATCAAAATGGTCCTAAAATGTCACTCAGGCATTGCAGCATGTGGGTGCCAGCTCTCCAATGATTGGCTCAGCTGTGTTAGGGGTAAATCCACCTAAACACAATTTACCCACTTCTTTATTTATCGTTTACCCACCTTTACCCACATTTTAAACTGATCACTTCATCACTGCTGTACATGCCACAAGAGGCGTAGAAAACCCAATGAGTGCCACAAGAGGCGTAGAAAACCCAATGAGGTGCAGAAAGATGAAGCAGAAGGGTGGATCTTATCCTTTATTGTATCAAGCTCTGGCCATGTGAACACGGCCATGACACTGGCCATGTCAACACCTTTTTATTTAAAAAATTCTGCTATGTTAGTCGTGTTGTTGAATTGATTGGACAGGCAAACTGCACCCTTTGGGTTTTCTGATATACCTTGACATGTTAAGGTTTACAGCTAATATCTTTGTTTATATCCAGCCTTCAGCCTCCAGCCTCAGCCTGGGATGAACCAAAGTTGAATGGGACAACCAACATGCCACAAGAGTAATATGACTGCAGTTTGCTGCAGGAGGGAAATGATTGACGTTGCTTGCCTTGTAGAATGTAGGAGAGGATGACAACCTATTTTAATCACTAATAGCAGGATGCATGCTTGCATAAATATCAACAGATTTCCCTTCTTCTATGCACTATGCATATAAATATACAGTAGTCAAAGTGGTTTGCATTTAGTAGTACAGATAAAGTAACTTAAAGTCCCTATTTCTTTCCTTTTCAGCTCTAAATTATTCTGATGTAATCTAATCTGTAACAGTTAGTTACAAAACATAAGTTTTCTCCAAGTAAGCCTATATAATAGTAATATAATAATAACAATATGAATACTACTACTACTAAGAGTAATATTAATAATAGTAATATTAATCATCATCACCATCATTATCATCATTATCATATCTAGCTCCTACTCCCTCCCATCACACTACATTACCCTCTTACTGTATTCATTCAAAATTAACATTATATTCTGAATGAACATTATATTCTGGTGGTATAGCCTATGCATCGAATCACCAAACATTTGTAATGACCCTTGAACTGCATGTGTGCATGCGTTTATGTGTATGTGTGTATGGGTGTGCATGTGTGTGTGTCTGTGTCTATGTTTGTGTACAAGCACGTGTGTGTTTTGCATCCTCCTCCCTGTGTGAATTACATTTCTCATATTCCACACAGACATGAGAGAGGATCCAATTAAAAAAAAGTTTAAACACTGTCATTCATCTGGAAAATGTTACAGCATTCCAAATGAAGGCAGTGCAGCTGAGATTCATTTAGTTTTGCTTATTATAGTTTCTTTTGTGATTCCTTTGAGTCAAACTTCACAACAAACGTTCAAATTGCAAATGCAATGCAAAGAGCCAAGAACTGACTTGTAGAAGTCTTACCTAAAAACACAAAATGCTTACATGCAAAATGCACAAGTCAACAGGCTCACTTCTCAGAATACACCCAAACACACAAGTTGTAGTGTTTGGGTGTATTCTGTTGGCTTATTTTGTGTTGGCCGGTGACCTCTATCAAGTTTATCATTGCAACCACATTGGTGAAGGTTTTTGCAATGGCCAAACTTATGACTTTGGAAAGGACAAGCTTGGATTAGAACCCACAATTGTCCACATGAGAGGCTGATGATTTACCTAGTGAGCTAAACTCCTGTTATGCAGTTTTGAGGAGAAACTAACTAAACGGAGAAGTAGTGTCATACTGCAGCCTACTGGCAGTGCTAATGACTATAGATGAAGAGTCAGTAACTATAAAGTTATACGTCATTAACAAATAAATCAATATTAAATCACATGGGCCAGAAAACTGCTGCTGCACTGCTGGGTTGAAACTTCTGGCTAAACCCCAATCAGTGATTCCAGTCGGGTATTTTGCCATTGAGAGATGATTTCAAACACCTGCTATGAGTTTTCTGCACAGTTGATTTACTTTCATGAAACTTCAAAACTTCACACTGTGTCTGGGACCAGAACTCACAGCTGTGTGCTCAAAAAACCTGAGCTTAACCACTCTGCCTTGCACCTTGGTGTTCAGAGTGGGGAAATAAAACAAAGAGACAAGTGATAGATCATAGGTTATAGTCCACCCCAATATTGAAAGCCTCAGAAAGAATATTATAACTGTACTAGTGCCCCACATGAATCAATTTACACATGGCTTTACAGACATCATCTTGAGAGTCCAGACATAATTTAGCTTTAGTTTCATGAAGATTTACCAAACTATCTTGAACATATCATATTGTCAATTTATCAAACTATTTGCGGCTGCACATTTCAATCTACCATATGCTCAGTTTTCAAAATTGGCTGAAAAACCAATATGGTGGACATTGAAAGTGATATATGGGTTGGACTCAGCACCTTCCACAGAATCTATGGACACAAGAATTTTCTCTCTACGACATGCGTTTCAAAAGTTATTGGCCAAAACGTAAAGTTGCTTGTTATAGCGCCACTATCTAATCAATGTGCGTGGGCTGCCTTGCCTGAGTAGTGGGGAGCCATAGGAGCTCACCTGCCAAATATGGTTGCTGTAGGACTTACAGTTTCTGAGCTGCAGACACTTTTAGTGGAAAGAAAGAAAGAAAAAAGAAAGAAAGAAAAAAAGAAGAATTCCAGCAAATACAATAGGGTTTCATCATTACGTGCTTAGACCCCTAAATATGGTCTAATAATAACCACACATAGAAAAAAGGACACATAGAGACTATCCATATACTATCAGTAATAAGTGTTTATTGGTAACCGTTTCATAAATCAAAGCTTTAGAAGAGTTTTGATTTTAAACATTTTTTGATCCTTTCCGTGTCCATTAATCTGCTTTGACTAGACATGGTCTAATTCCTACTACGTAGCATGAAATACACATGGCAGCTGTTCCAGTGATCTAACATACTAAATGATTCAGTAAAGCATTGACCCAATTAACAAGTTGATCTTTTCTCATACCACACTGATAAACCAATGCTAAGATTTCACAAAAGAACAATACATCAGGGTTCACACAACTAAACAGCACTGTTGAATTGAAATATGGTGTATACTGTATGTCAAACACATAAAGATCATACAAACATCAGAAACAGTCCCTGAGCTGTTCATTCACAGAGTAAGACAAGAACACTTACAAAAGTTATCCCAGATAGCAGTGATTTAAAAGTATGGCTGTTGAATAAAACCATGGGTTAAAAAATATATATAATTTCAGTCATACATTTTAAGACCAATGTAGAGTCCAGCAATAAAAATTACAAAAATAGAAAGAAGATTCACTCCATAAGATCGGAGTGGAATAAACCACATCAAAACTGATGAAGACAAAAACAATCCTAATGCAACAATCCTAAACATCCATTTTGGAATATTCACTTACTCTGAAGTTCTGACCTTTAGTGCTCAGTTGACAATGTTATCACAAAAGCACAGCATAATCAGATTAACATTTTTAATGTTTTTACTGGGCACCAGGCAAACAAGGTGTGGTAGGATGTTGCCTCTGCTTGTGGGAACCCTTAGCTCCAACAGCTCCTGCAGCAGGTCGTCCTCTATATTGGGGTGCAGGACTAAATGGTCGTGGAGGCGCTCCTCCAAGACGCCCACTGCCGGGGTGGAGGCGGCAGCGCTGGATGCGGGAGCTACCAGGGACGCAGCCAAACTTGGCCTCCGGGGGCCTCTTCTGCAGTGGCTCCTCTGGGACTGTGGAGGCGCTGTTGAGGGGTGTGACCTACGTCTGCAGCAATTGCTCTTCTGCCTTCCTCTTCACCTGGGCTGCAGGCTTCATCACAGAGGGCTTCACATTCAGACTGAAAGGAATCAAATTAATAATGGCATGTAATGGAGGGACACATACATGGCTGTCCATAACTAAGTTAGGCACTTCATTAAATAAAGCATGGTCTTCCTTCCTGGTTTGTTGATGTTGTTCAGTCTTGTTTCCTCCAGTTGGGCTCTATGAATTTATGAAACAAGTTGTAAAATACACTCTGCTCTTTGTGCCATCACTTAGCTCCTTTGCTAGCCTGGTGTCTTCAGCACTCTTCGAATTTGCATGGCGATTCCTAATAATTCGCCATGCAAATTTGAAGAGTGCTGAAGACTGGGGCTGGACACCAGGCTACTCCTTTGCAGCATAGTGACCCAAAATAATGAAATAATTCTCTCTTGGAAAAACAACAGACAAAACTCAATATCAAAAACACAAGTTTCGGTTATAGCCTTTGTCAGGGTTACAAAACTGATTGCATGGTCATCAGTAAATATATTCCATGACACCAAAGATGGCCACTTCAAGACCCAAGGATCCCCACAAAGGCCAAAGAAGCTGGTTTTAAAGCTATAAATCAATCAAAAACACTCCTCTGGAAACTGAAAAGGGTTGTTAGAGGACAGACATTTGTGCAATACAAATGACACAGTTGGCAATTGGCAATTTCCACAGATGTACGCCATAATGAGATCAATGGCAGAACCTGACAAAAATATGCTCTCAACAATGGCTTAAAACTGTTCAGGCCAAACTTAGGAATTTGATTATTACAGAGGTCCAGGTCAGCAGAGGGCCCCATTGTCACTGCCCTGTATAATAAACCCATATTTATGCATTTC
This sequence comes from Centroberyx affinis, assembly GCF_046629955.1. Lineage (NCBI taxonomy): Eukaryota > Metazoa > Chordata > Actinopteri > Beryciformes > Berycidae > Centroberyx > Centroberyx affinis. Next base: position 136,497 of record NW_027282059.1, on the reverse strand, counting down.
AAGTATTTAATTCAAAACAACCAATTTGCAATATGTAAGAGCAAAGACCTGAGGTGTCTATAGTAGTATAACAGTATAAAAACTTGGTAAGAGCATCACAAGTTTGATTTCTATAATCTGTTTCAACTTCAATAAATGTAATCATTCCATACAAATTCAGAAAACAGAATTTAAATTCAGTCGTCTGGTGGAACAAATCTCATCACTTTCAATCCAAGTTATTTACACAAACACAAGATCTTTTCTCAAGACTTTAGAAACCTTTTCAAGTCATCAAAGTACAAGTCAAATTCAAGTCTCAAGTCTTCTCTTCATGCATCAAGTCAAGTCTCAAGCTATTAAAATTGTGACTCAAGTCTGGCTCGCGTCCTTAGTACAACACAAAACGTACATATACATACATATGTGTGACATAGAAAGAAAACATAGGATTCCATACTTGTAAAAGTACATAATTAAAAAGACAAAATGTTATGCAGGGGATGGAAGTTACTTATAGAGTACATCCCAAAGCTCCAAAAATCACTCCTCCTTTCCTCCTCTACCTTTCTTCTTTCCTCCTCTACCTCCTCCTTTCCTCCTCTACCTTCCTCCTCCTCTACCTCCTTTCCTCCTCTACCTCCTCCTTTCCTCCTCTACCTTCTTTCCTCCCCTACCTTCTTGCTCCTCTACCTCTTCCTTTCCTCCTCTACCTCCTCCTTTCCTCCTCTACCTCCTCCTTTCATCCTCTACCTCCACCTTTCCACCGTGTTGCTTGCTGTCCCAATAGTGGAGGAGACAAGAGAAGCTGCTCCTGAAGTCTCCTTCGGTGGAGGATGCACAGGTGTATCATACCCGGGAAGGCTGATCTCACTGAGCACGCCCACAATATGACATGACTGACAAAACTTGGAAAAAGAATGGTTGATAACCAGCTCAAAAATGTGAGTACAACAGTTACTGTAACATAACTGACAGTTAACATTGCAGTCAGTGCTATTTTCTAACTTGCAAGTTAGTCACTAGTTGACGTCAGCAGCTTCAGGTTAATTGTGCAAATCCTTACATGTAAAATTGTACAACCAACAGTCAATAAACTGAACACACATAGAGTATATAATACATACATTACAGTGATCTGGTGTTGTACTGTGCACAATGGGAACTCTGTGAATAACTATTTTTGTGGAATTTTGTGTTTTTGTATCATAATCTTTGACAGCTTGACAACTACGCAGTCTGCTACATAGAAAATGACAGTAATTTGAGTGTATTTTACAGTAGACTACTGTATCAGACTCAATATAGTACAAGGTAAAGGAAAACACTTTCAGGGTACAATGTGTCATATATTTTTCCTGTCTTGGCTGTAAGCAATGATAAAGGGAACTTTCATTTTGGTGACATTGATTGTATTCATTGATGGACTGAAACAGAAGTTAAACATTTTGAGTGAGTTCCGGGCTTTTGCAGCTGAAATATAGTGTTGTGCTGCACAGTGTACAAACTGTTGTGGGATTTGAATTTGCAGTTTTGAGAATGTTGACAGTGTTTCAGAAAATGTGTTTTAAGCAATTGAGAAAAACTGCAGTATTTTAACTTTTGGTTTCTTTGGGTTACTGTCACTGTAATGTAGTGTACAGTATGAGTTTCTGTTGTGCTGCTATAGAAATGATACCATGCATCACTGTCTCAGCCATGTAGCTCACTGTCGACCACTAGATGGAGCTATACTCCTGTATATTGAAAGTCCAGCCCTCCTCAAAGATCCTCCAACATGGAAAACCCAGCAGCAGTAATCTTTGTACCTTTTCATCATAGTGGACTGCATTAAGGAAATTAGAAAGGACTTTGTAGTCTTCTCAAACACGTTTTTCCTTTTAATATGTGATTGCTGATGCATTCCTTCCCTCCCTCTCCGTTCCAGATATGGAACATGGACATTCCCAAGCCCAGATGATATTGTTGTACCCCACAGTCCTCACAGCACCAGAGGAAGGGCACTTCAGTGAGACCAGCATGATTCACTTCTTCCCACCCATTGCGTAAAGCAGTGTTTTCCCGAGACTCATTCAAGATGCAAAGTTTGGTCTAAAGATCAAAAAGGGTCATCAAATTATTTGGGTGAAATGTCAGATGTTTTTTGACTGGAAAGTTCACATTTTGTTAAATACCATGTATGATATGCTGCCAGATCCTTCCCACTTCCCTGTAACATGAGATAGGGTGAATACTGGTTAGTAGGCTAGTAGTGTAACAGCTTAACACTGGATGCGTTTTGCTTGACCTGCTTGGCCCATACACTCAGTTTTAGGCTTCATGAGAAAATATATTTTGAAAGTACTGTTTGAAAGCCATTGTGTAGTGTACCATTACAACAAGTAAGAGATATTAAACAGCCATTCAAAATGCTTTGTGAGACATTTAGGGCATTTTGGACACTGAACACTCAGTGATGACTTAACAGAAAGCAACAGAAGAACCTGTGATGATGTCAGTGGTTTAATATGAGTTGCTTCTGCCAAATTCTATCTATACAAGTATGGTAGTCATGAAGGATGCTGTGTTTGATTCATGACCAAAAGCTATGTAGACAAAAATTGGAGTAGCACAAGTGCGACCGCCCAAGTCTGCTTTCTGTTTGTCAGACGGGGCAGCTCTCTGTGAGCATGATCTGTTTACCGCACTCTAAAAATACCATGTTGTTGCATTTCCATAAATGCGCCCCTCTCGTTTCATTTGTTTATGTGACTTCTTCAAATGTTGGCAACCCTAGATATCCACATGGAAGGGAGCTGCCTAAGGACGCAAAACACTTTCAGCTGTATAGGCAGGCTGGAGGTGGCCATGAAACATGCAAAATGGGGAAATATACTGAAATATTTGAAGTGAAAACACTTAATAGGCCAATCTATTAGTAAGTCTATTTACATTATTATCTAACTTTCAGAGGACATTGGTCTTTTGAGACACACAGGTCATTTCATTGGTGTACTGCTGTTCCTACTTGAAGGATATTGGCCTGTGTAGTTCTTATTCTGGACTGGACTCGTGCATATTGCTTTGTTACTGTACAATGGACGCAGGTCAGTGCAGAAGTAACCGTAACACTTGTAACACTGTACACTTCTTCATACTCCTTAACAATCATTTCCCCTCAGTATAACAGCAGCTGACACACCCAAACAGAAATTTGTTATAAACCATTTCACAATAAAATCACTCTAATGATGATTATCCTGTCTCAATCAGAAATATCATTAAAAGCACATCACTTGGTATTGGCACTGTATATGTATAACAAAAGGTTTGTTTCACTGATAGATAATATGCAAAACAACTATTTTGGAGCCAGCTATTGAACATTTAAATCTACTTTTACAAATCTAGATTGTCATATGTATTTTTCTTTGAAAGCCATTATTAAATGTTTGGCAATGTGTCACTAATTTTAGAGAATAATACTAGTCTAATACTAAATCCTGACCCTAGTGGGTCATATTGCTAGAAAGCAATATACAATATATGTATAATGGGAACATTGTTTATTATGCAGTCTAAAAATCACTTCCTTTTAGGGCCATTTAAATGACTTTTCCATGATATAAATGTGCATAGAAAGAAGCTAGAAGGCTGGGTGTATAGCCTAAAATATATCAGCTTTATTGAAACCTTTTACAAGACAAAATTGGGCAAACGTCAAAGGGATTATACAATAAGTGCAAAGTTTGTTGCAGTTCATGTTAGCCTAAAGCATTGTGTGTGTAGTTACTCTAATAGGATAGAACATAGTTATATAGAATATATTTGTTTGCACGTGTTATAAGAGCAAACACATTAAAGTCGTGTTTTTGAAACTTCTTTTGAAGAAGAAAACGCTTGTCAGGGAACATTTAGGCAAAGTGGTTTTGTAGGCCTCTGGGGTTTCTTCATTCATTTCCTTCAATGCATAGTTTCTCAGTTCAACCAAACGCTACTTTGGCTGCGGGAGGCAAACATGTGAAAGCTAATACCGTATTACATCCTGGTATGAATCTTCCAACAAATTGTCCGATTGTTTGTTTTCATCGATAAGCGAACGGACACGCAGTTACATTGTTACCGTCGACTTAAAGTTTTCTCTCAATGTCCACATTCACTGCGCCGGGGCAGAGCTCACATCACGCAGGGTTTGATGTCCTGACAGACGCTCTGGTGATGGTGATGGTGGTGATGGTGATAGTAGGACCCGCCAGCCGAGGGGTGGAAGGAGGAGATGCCGTTAAAGTTCAACACAAAGTCCTTCCTGTCGCACACGGAGGAATGGCTCTGATAACGTGGAATTCCCACTAAATGGACAGGAGAGAAGAAATTGAGAATGGGTTAAAAACAATCATGATAAATAGCCTATTACATTAGGACTAAATATTAATTATGGTATATATGGAAAATAATTTTCTTTTATCATTAGGCCTATTTATATTATTATTCTCCATTTGCTGAAAATGTAAGTCTAGTTTTGGGGCTCTAATGTTGCAGCCTATATGTATTATACGTAGCCTATCTGTTTGTATGTAGGCCTGCTGGACTCTGTATTAACAAGAAATCAATGTTTTATATGGCAAATGTTTCAAAGTGTTTACTGAGCATAGTGAGCAAACTGCAAACTTTTTTATTCTCTTTAACCTTGAATTTGAATCTGAATTTGAATTTGTAAACAAGTAAAACAATTAAGACAATTGTTTCAAGAAGGCTACAAAAAAGGTAGCCTTGACCCTGTTCCGTTTCCCTACTTGAATATTTTGAAACTAATAAATATGGTTTACTGTTGCGGAAGGGCAAAGCATAATAGGCCTATAAAAACAACAACTCCAAAGGAAAGCTGCCCCAGGCCTATCTTACCCCTTTTCATATTAGTTCAGTCAGTTATAGAAATTGATGACAGTTTTTTTTCTGTTTGCATAAGCCACTACAGGAGAAATATCTTTAATAATTTTTTGACATCTTCCCTACATGCACCTTCCACAAGCGTGTGGTCTGTTAAGTTGACACAGCGCAATAATGCCCGCTTTGTGTGTGTGTGTGTGTGTGTGTGTGTGTGTGTGTGTGTGTATCCCAGTTAATTCAAATTCAAAAAATGCGCAGTAGGCCTATTTTTATCTGCTTTTCATCCATTTAACACAGCTCTTTCTACGGATTAATAGACAATAGCAACACGTTGTATAGGCTAATTGGATATTCCTGAAGAGCACGAGAATATTTTAAATCACATTCAGTGACTGTCAAATGTCTCGAAATAAGCCTGTCTTCCAGAAACAGAAAAATAAATGGGGAGCACCAGGCTCGTCAAGGTCATAAGGACTCCAGATGTGACTGTGTTTTTCAGAGAAAGACTACGGGCATAATCCTCCAGGGCCACAGCTCACCGCCCTGCGCCCGTTTTCACAGACAACACAAGTTCTGACTGACAGTAGGCTAGTTTCTTTGCATGTGCAGTCCCACACATTTTGTCCTCTAAACAGGCTGAAGACGCCGCGTAAAGTTTAACACGGGCTTCCGTCTCTTGTGGATACTCGGTGGTTGAAATCCTCCTCAGTGTGGTCCGACCCGCACAGTCTTTGTTTAGTTAACCCCCAAGACCCCTTTGGGCTTCAGCATGGGTTATTCGCCTCGGAGAAATCCCTAGACTTTAGTAAAGCCTCTGTGTGTTATGTTAAACTAAATGAGCATGAACCGGGAAGGTGAATTAAAGCGATCAAAAAACTAGTGTTCATGTGTAATTCTAGCTTTCTAACTTTGTTAATTAGGCACATATCCTATAGCCTAGAGCGTGATATAAACTTGCTTCCATTGGATCTCATCTGGAATTTAACTGTTTTCTCATCGTGCAGACTTGAAATGGAAATATATTGCGCACAAATCACCAATTCAAGCCCATCTCCTATTGATGAAGGACAAATATTTGTATATCTTTATGAAGTCTGGGGTTTATTTTATTGAATAAGTTTAGGCCAATGTATGGGCTTACACTATGTGTTTATATATCATTTATGTTGTCATTTATTTATAAAAAGTGAGTCAAATCGTTCTGGAAATGTTTGGCCACGTTTAAGCGTCAATGTTAGTGTACACTTAGAAATATTAAGAAGAAAAATAAAACTAAATTAAAGCACACAACCGTCACCTAAAAAGCTGATTTGTTTTTGTAAATATCCATGCATGAATTGTAGCCATCCCTTTGACATTATTTATCCTTTCTGAATAAGCAAGAAAATCCATAATTTTAGGGGAAGATAGGGGATATTTTATAAATTCGTTGAATGTTAAGATGTGACAACTAATTGCATTTTCAGTCCATTAAAACAATGATTGTTGCAGGCCATTGGCGCAGGCTAAAACAACTGCATTGATTGCTTTATTGCAGTTTAGGCCTGTGTGGCAGATGGGCTGGAAATGGAGAGGATTATTGATATGCATCTTTGATTATAACCCCCTGAGATATTAGATGAGGGTTAAATGTGTTATTGCTGTCCATAATCCCCAGCATGATCCACCATATATACAGTATGTATTTTAATTTGAAATGATTTACCTGATATGTCGGTGGTGTGGGTGTCCCTGCCGTTCTGGTGAAGGTAGCTCTGCTCCAGGGAGTAAGGCGACATGCCAGAGTGTAAACCAGAGGATGCGGGGCTGCTGGAGGCTAGAGGCTGCTGTTTGATGTAGGGGGACCCGCCGGAGGACGCCCAGTGTGCGGATGTGCTAGCGTACGGGGAGTGGCCGTCCAGCGCGCTGGCCATGGCTGGAGAGGACGGCACGGGACTACTGCTGCTGTCCGGTCCATACTCTCCGTTGGACGGTACGGGACAGCTCGCCATGTATGTGGATCCGGGGCTCGGAGACATGTGGGGTACGTGGTGGCCGCCGCTCAACCCGTCGTACCCTCCGGCCATTGAGTTGCTCATCATGTCCAAGTTGTAGCTATTGCTGTGACAAGCGAGGGTCCCGGATGGCGTTTGGAAGTCGAAACTCTGCGGTAGAATGGAGGTGCCGAAGCCTATGCCGTTCATCATCCGATACATGGGCTTCAGGGCTTGACATTTTCTTCTAAACCCCCTGGGTCTGCGACGAAACGAGCCCTCCTCGAACATGAACTCACTTGCCGGATCAATGGTCCAGTAGTGGCCTTTCCCCGGCCGGCCCAGCCCTTTGGGCAGCTTGATGAAGCACTCATTAAGCGAAAGGTTATGCCGGACTGAGTTCTTCCAGCCCTGGTAGGAGCCCCTGAAGAAGGGGAATCGAGCCTGGAGGAACTGGTAGATCTCACTCAGCGTCAGCCGTTTGGTGGGAGAGCTCTGTATTGCCATAACGATGAGAGCGATGTAGGAGTACGGTGGCTTCTCCGGTCGTCTTAAACCGGAGGTCGTCTTCTTTCCCTTGACCGCGGTGGACGAGCTTTCTGTTGCGGCTTGTGGGCTCAGCATGGCGGGGTGCAGGACGCCGGACGCCGGGCTGGATCTCAGAGGAGGCGGAGGGTCCAGCTGTTGCTGAGGGGTCTCGGTCGTCATGTCAGCTCTGACGCACGACTGGCGTAGAGAGAGAGAGAGAGAGAGGGAGGGAGGGAGAAAAAAATGGTCTGTGAAATGTATGAAAAGAGGAAAAAATGTTACGATCCGGTGGTCAGTGTCCCTTCAACGTCCTTTGTGTGCTACACCGCCAGTGGTCCTCAGAATCCCAGCGCAAAATGGAGTGAAACCTGTCTCCCGTTACGCACGACTCTCCCGTTACGCACGACTCTCTCTTTACGCATGGAGAACGCACGCCGAGTACGCACTGTCAGAGAGAGGAAGAGAGTGTGGGGGGGAGCTGGCTATCCACTGGAGACTCAGTGTCCAGGGCTTTAGCTCGACACAGGGGCTCCAGTGGGTGTCACAGTGGCGCTGAGTGCTGCTCTGTGGCGCGCCGGGTGGCCATCGCCCGCCTTAATAATCCCTAAAGTGAAGGAAACTTCGAAAACCCCTCGACTTAGTGCGCGCAACAGTCCAGCCAAACAAAGCTCGACCACCTATCATTCCATAAATCTTTCTTCCCTCTGCGAGACCCCCCACCCCTCCTCCTCGTCCTCACTCTCCGTCTGCAAATCTCCCTGAAATCAGTGACGAATAGAGCCCCCCCTCCCCTCTCTCTCTCCACCCTCTGCCAAATCTGGCCCATGTCCACTTACCGTTGGGGCAGGCGGCGCTGCAGCAGAGTTAAAGCCCCTCATTCTCCTTCTTTCGTCCCCTCCCTCCTGCGTCCCCCCTCTCTCCAGTTCGCACTACACGCAATTAAGCCATCTATCAAGCCTCCCCCAGACATCCCAATCAACAGCGCCACACGCCAGCCGCGCAAGATAAAAAACGAGATTTTTCCCAGTCCTGCATGAAGCGACACAACGGAAACATTTTCCTAACACGAAATACAGCGAATAGACAAGCACACCATGTACAGAGGGTTCAGCCAGCAATGAAACCATGATGCCCAACACATTTATGTGGGCCTATACCATCACATCTGGACGGACGCAACGTTTTTGAAGCTACAAGAACGTATCGTTTTGTGTTATTTGTCTTATTTTGCTCGTAATTTCCTCCAAAACTGGTCCGGAGGATAGCAAAAACAAACTGTCGCGCTGCCGTGCCTGGGAGAGGAGTGTGAGAGATGGAGAGGTGGTGGTCTTTACCGTGCGTGTGTAAGCGGGGGGTTGCTCTGAGTAAATGACTTTGACATGAGTGGAAGCAGGCTTTTTCCATCAAGCCCGGCCCTGGATACCACACACAGTGCGCCAGTGTCAGCTTACCGCCCCGGGCCAGAGTCGGTCCCATGGGCCCCACGTTCATTAGAGAGAGAAAAGCGAAATTAGGCGAGCGGGCGTCGACAGTTTCCTCCCCTATGGAGACATCACACACAGATTTGTCCAACATGATGGAGTTATATATCCCATAAAGGTAATATCAACATCCGTGCTGAAGAGAGTATCGGCCTTGCTTTGGTCTTGCCATTGCAAAAAGCATCTCGTTTTCTGACTGTCGCTGGGCCGATGCTGTTTGGCTTAAAATAGTTGTGCTGCTTTATAAGTGTGTCTTGTCACTACTTGTTGATGTCCATAGACAATATTTCAATGTAATGAAGGCCGATTCACTGCGTCCCTTCCTTCCCGCGGGCCTTGTACGACGCGGTTTTGAGCCATTAAAATAAACCACAACACCATTAATGAAAAATATGCAGATTTTAGAAAATATTTCCATATATTTTTATTATTATTATTTCACATAGGCAGATGCGTGTACGGCGCGCGCGCACGTACGTGACCCGCGTCGGCCGACACAGGCCTTTTTAAGTTTAGATATAGCCTGGAGGATTTTCTGAACAATGACCAGCAACAATAACCTTTGCACTTTGCACAACAAAGGATGTACGGATAAAATCATTTTCCACCATGACACAGAGAAGTTTGGAGGACCTAACGGCCCCAGAAATTTCCTGCGACATCAAAACTTATGACCCCCGCCGAGATCAGGATGCTTTGGCTTGCAGGAGGAAACTTTGTTCTGAGAGCACTTTGAAGACTGTCCTCTGCTTTTACGCACCAAGATTACGAGCTCTTTATTTAGCCTTGGGAAATATCAAGTGATCAACGTTCATTACAAAGGCTATTTAGACGTGTTTTTGTGACGTGATTTTGTCTTTGGGTTGGAGTCACGGCTGGAAGCTCATATTAGCCTATTGCCGAGATAACAAGGCCTTTTGTTTGTTTTCATGTTTAGGTTAGGTTTTATTGTTTTTCCCCCCACAGAATATCAGACCGTTTTGAAAAAAAAAATGTTTATAGGCCTGTATGGCCCTAAGTGACCTGCCTTAAAGCCATGTTGCTATTGATTTGGCATTTATGATATTATATATCATTAAGGGATAATTAAATAAACCGAATTAGAAATATACTAAAAAAAACATTATTTATAGATGATGACTATCAACAAATAGGCTATTTAGAAAAGGTATATTCTGCAATCCCCCTGATCCAAATACAAGCATGCTGTTTATTTAATATTTGGTATCTCCCATTTGTCCAATGTTTTCAATTGTATATTTGATGTAATACGAATAAAATTCTGAAAATAAAATAACAGATACTGAGTTCAGGTCCTCTTAACGGTAAACTAATATTCTTGTGGCTCCTCGGGTTTTCTTCTCGGCGCTCCGCCTGCGTTTCCTGTGGCTGTGCCGGGAGCTTTAGAGCTGCCTCTCCGGGACTGGGAGGTCAGGCGCGGTTCAGTCTGCTGGAGTGACAGACTGTTTGGACTTCCTAACATTGTGCCTGCCTTAAAGTTTGGTTTCATAACACTGGGTCGTAGCTATTCACTCTTGGAACAGGCCCGAGTTCCTCAGGCTGCATCATGTGGACTGGGTCAAAACAGACGTCTTCTCTTGACCGGTTTCATACAGTAGAGGCAACATGTAGACGCTGTGGCCAAATCGAGAGATAGGCTGTGTAAAAAATGTGAAGAATGCACGTCACGGCAAGGCTGTTGCTACGTAGGAATAGATGGAGCCACATGGTATCCCGACACACAGGTGTGCTGTTCCGGCGTTTCACCTGCAGGTTGCAGCATTGTCCCTGAAAACAGCAGCAAGTCTCACCTGTCACCTGTCAGGCTGGAAACACACTGCTGTCCTGTCTGCTGCTAGTTTAAAGCCACAGCCACACTGTCTTAGGAGCTGCATAGCAAAAGGCCTCACACTGCACAGAGTATACCGGTTTTAGCTTATCACAGCCAAATGTAGCATAAGTATAGTCCCACATGCAGTTTGTTTTCCGAAAAGACTACACTATGTTAAAATTGCCAGTCTATAATGTTTAGCTTTGAAACTTCTCTCTGCTTACACTCAAATTAGGTCTATCTTCATTTGAAGAGTTCATTTCCAAACCCCATATATATTCATTCAGAAAAAAATACCCGAATTTCATCATTCAAACTTTAAATATATGGAGGATCCAGTCTGTAAAGGTGTTATCATTTTGTCAACTACGGACTTCAAAGGCACTATTATTACTTACTATCCTTTAAATACAATAATCTTGTTACATTTTGTGCCATCAATCATTTTGTAAGAGTAGGTGTCACTTTTTCAAATGGTGGACGTCTCAAAACCATTGTTCTTGTCATGTGATTACATTTTATAAACATAAGCATCTTTAGCTGGCCTATCTTGAAGAGAACTCTCAGGACTGAAAGGTCCTTTATTTGATTCTCCACAAAACGTTGCAAATTAATCAGATTTACATTTGAATTTTATATTTAAATGACTGGCAATAAACAAGAAAATAACAGGGATTGTATGCCATTCTACATTTTAAATTGAGGAGTGTGTGTTAAACTGTCGGTTTAAAATGGGTCGTGGGGCTGATTCTGGTCGGCTACCACAAGATACATTTTAATTATATTTTAATTTAATTTCCCAGGAGTAGATTGAATTTAATCGAAAATATTTTAAGAACCCATGGCTTGGACGTTGTGTGAATATTATGCTGCCATAAGAAAACTATTAGACCCTGTAAAACGACTGGTGAGGTTGGGGTTGGGTTCAGCACCGTGGAGAGCAACTAAAGCCTCCTCCGGAAACATAAATAGGATGGCCTACTGTAGTTACAGGCCTACATATATGTTTAAGATTATAACATATACGATTAAGTAAATTAGTAGTTTTGATAAAATGCTTTTATTTTATGGACTGAGTATAAAAAGTGCATTTTTTTTCTTTTGGTAGGTGCGATTCGGACACATTTGACAGCGCATTTTTATCCTCGTTTCCTTTCAACGTGTTTATATATAATGTTTGATACAGTAGACCTATATCTTAATCCACTGATCACGAGGTAAAGCTCTTTATCCTACATCACCAAATCATTTTAGTATTTTTCTGTAAATCTATAGGTTAGTGCCACATTTGATATTGTTATGACAAAATATATAACAATAAACGAAGTAAAAGTATAAAAAAACAATAGGATTGTTGATACAAAAAAAGTAATAATAACAATACAGTAGTAGTAGTTATAATAGGCTAATACTAATAATACTAATACTAATACTAATACTACTACAATTACTACTACTACTACTACTACTACTAATAATAATAATAATAATAATAATAATAATTATTATTATTATTATTATTATTATTATTATTATTATTATAGGATAATAATAATAATTGGTATGCAATCGTTATTGTTTGATCTACTATTTTTTATTTTGTTATTGTGGTGTGTGTGTATTGGATTGCAACTTAATAATAAGGTTGTTAATTCCATCTTAATACCATCAGCCAGTATCCACATTCTCTTAAGTGTCAGTATTGAAGCCATCAGTTTAAGAGAAGCCCTCAGATACTAGGCTATGAGGCTTTCAGTTTAATTTTATTATTAGGACTTCAGTGATTATGATTTATGATTTATGAGTTGAATTTCAAAAGACTACTAGCCTTATCATTTCCCCCATCTTTGCCTTTAAAATAAAATACTGTAGGCTACATTAGGTGTCTCTCCTGTTTTATAGTCACAGGTTTCATTCATTTGTTCCCCTATTGGTCCCTTGTATCTCCAAAACATCAGTGGGGGTTCCTACCTTTGATCACAAAACCTCCCACTCTAATCCCACACATAGCCTATGAATGGAAATAAACTCTCCATTTGTGTCTGTAATAGATACTCAATAAACATGGTCCCATTGTTTCACGTTTTTATTAATAAAAATACCAGGCATGCATGAATCAATCTTAGGAAAACAGGGCATTTTCATGCTTTTCTTGTGCAGCCACAGAGGAGCATGTGATTCTTATCGCAGCTCGGTCAATATGCAACAACATCTTATATACAACAATATTTTATGCAGCAGGTCATACAAAACATCAAAATATAAATAGATTAATAGTTTTATGTTTCAACATTTGGCACTTAGTTGCCGTCATACAGTAGAAATGACCAATGAACCATGAAAATACACACTCTCTCTCTCTCTCCACACACACACACACACACACACACACACACACACACACACACACACACACACACACACACACACGAACGCACACAGTGGAATGTCCTGTAATAACCGCAACTAATTTGCGTCGTCTTATTTACCACAAAAGTTAGGTCTATAGGCTTGACAACACGCCATGTTTATTCACTGCAAAATGACTTCTAGGCATGATGCTACAGTCCCAAACAGTTAAGCTAAAGCACTGAAAAGCTAAGAGCGCCCACAAAAAAGTGCACATGGATAGAAAGATACAAGTCTGACAGCAGTCCGGTGGCGTGGCTTTATGAGAGCAAGGAGTCTATATGGAAACTTGCGCCTCGCACCTTGGGCATCCTCAGCGAGGGGAGGCTGGCCTCTGCGCCGGCCATGCCGCGTGATGCGTGCTGCAGGTATGTGAGAGCATCCCTGCTGGGCTCTGTGCTGTACGCTGCCTCTGACAGGCTGTGGTATGTGTGATGCGCGTGGCCAAGAGCTGCCGGGTAGTTCAGAGTGTAAGGCAGTATGTGCGCCCCTGGGGGCCAGTAGAGCCGGGGGCCGGGGTTGACGCTACTGTCTGTGTCGACGTGGGCATCCTCCCTCCTTTTGAAGGGTTTGCTGAGGATGCTGTCAATGGCGAAGGAGCTGGAGAACTTGGCCCCCACCCTCTCCTCCGGCACGGGGAGGTGGGTGTCTTCGCTGGGGGTGTGGATGTCCGGGCTCTCCTGCTCCTTGGAGGACCTCTTGGCGATGCGCTTCCTCCTGCGGCGGAACACCCCGTCAGCGAAGGTGTACTCGCTGTGCGGGTTGAGCATCCAGTAGTTGTCCTTGCCCCAGGGCCTGGACGGGTCCCGCAGCACTTTGAGGAAGCAGTCGTTGAGTGACAGGTTGTGGCGCACCGAGTTCCTCCAGCCGGTGTAGCTGCCTCGGAAAAACGGGAACTTCTTCATCAGATAGTCGTTGATCTCTGCCAGGGTGAGGCGGCCGCTGCCGGAGTCCCGGATGGCCATGGCGATGAGGGCGATGTAAGAGTAAGGGGGCTTGGGTCTGCGGGTGTAGGGTTTCCCCTTAGTGCCGTCGCCGCTCTGGGTGACAGGTGCCGGGCTGTTGGCCACGCAGTCCCCGTCCGACCCCAGCTCGTCTCCGGACAGAGGAGACGGCACACCTCCCTCGGCATCCATGCACAACTCCAGCGGTTTCTGGACGAAGTGGAGCGCAGAAAAAACTTCAAGTTTCATTTTCCCGAAAAGGCTGATCTTCTCCTCTGTGTCACCTGTAGCACTGCAGCGCAAAGTTTCGTCTCAGTGGGAATCTCGTCTCAAAAAAATCTGAAGATCAGGGGATGAAAATGTATGAAGTTGAGCGCAGCAGAGCAGGTGTAGGAGTCCTGAAAGCAGAAATGGCTCTCTGTCTGTGGTGTGGAGGGCTGGAGGCACCCTGAGCCCCGGTCTGTAGCAGCTGAATCCAGATCTGTCTCCGGAGACACGCTTGTCTTGCTATAATATAATCCCTCGGCAAGGGACGGCCCACAGGCGGGGTTTCCAGCTCAAATCCATTGAAGCGATTGAGGGATATAATATATGTATACACACCATTGGACGCTACCGTGACACGCCAGCGGTTAAATAAATAAATAAATAAAACATGGTGGGGGTGGGGGTGGGGGGCAGGTAAGACAATAATTAAAATGCAACCAAATTGATCCAATAGGCTATGCTCTCTCTGTCTCTCTCTCTCTCTCTCTCTCTCTCTCTCTCCCTCTCTCTCTTTCTCTCTCTTTCTCTCGCACCTGAAACTTTGAAAAGGTCCTGGATGAGGAACACACAATAACATATAGTCTATTTCTGCATTTCAACTAGCCTATCTGTCTACACTATGTCTCTTACCCAAGCGCTTTTCTTGAAACTAAATGTGTCTCTTATCCAAGATGATTAAACAACAAAAGCCAGTTTTTGTTAATTCATTTATTTCTGCGTGATTCCAGGTTCAAATAGAAATGTGCACTGATTGTTGAAATTATTGAAAAGGACAAAGATGACAAAGAGACGTTTGAATCTGTCTTTTTCTGTTTATCAGCAATCTTAATCCCGCTTCAATGTTCCCTCTCCAAGTTAATGCGACGCTCGTTCAGGGAACAACAACATCGTCTATGAAATACAGCTACAGTACAGGAATCCTTTAAGATGATAGCAGGTTCCTAGAAATATCACAGCAAAACTAAGTCCCTATAGTAACATTAGTGACACTATAGGAAATAAAAAATATACCATTAAGTACTGTAAGGCCTATAAACTCATTATCGAGTAGCCTACCACAGACACACTAAATCCCTATGGGAATATTATAGTGTTTGTTTGTTTGTTTTGTTTCTTTGTTTTGTTTTTGATGGCGTATGCTGAGGTTAAATAAAATTTAGACGAAGCCAAACATCCAGAGCAGGAGAGACAGAGGAGAGAAAGACATTCAAACTGAGAGGGAAAGGGCTTTTAATTCGGTTAACTTTAACCTGTTAGTCTCCCGATTGACACTGCGCTCAAATCAACCTCCTATTGACTCCGATGGAACGGGGAAGTAATGCGGACGCGGTGCTGAGACAGCAAAGCACTGTAAAAACTAGATGGGTTTGGATGGGTTCCACGAAGCGCACAATGAGTGATATGTAAGCTCAGGTGAAATAGGGCGGCTGCCCAGAATTTTAAAAACAAAGATTGCCTGGGAGGTCATGTGAAGTTCAGGGGAGCACGGCACCTATGCAGAAAAACATTGGAGCAACCATAAGTCTGGGTAGAAAACAAACCTTTGGCTCTTTGCGTTTTGAACCAGTGATGCAAATAAACCCGGAGGGAGCTCTCTCTCTTTCTCAAGAGCTAGAGAATTGCTCCCTTTTTAGTGCTCATGCGTAAGAAAAACTGTAAACATGCATGGGTGTCATTGCCATACCTTATAGCCTAAGTGAGTCCAAATCTGTTTTTGTCGTTTTTGGCATTAGAATGGGAAGCAAAGATCACGCGAAGATTGCCAGAAATCTATTTAAAAAAAAAAACACACCAGAGGAGCATTCAGGACCAATGTTCCCTATGTGAGTCATTGCAAGATAGTCTGGTGACCTAAACATATTAATCACACTGACCAAATAATATCTTGTCAGTCATCAGTGATTGCCACTCTAACTTTGTCCCAAGAAAGTTGGTCTGGGCTATATACGTTTTGGTGGGAAATGATAGTAGATGCAGGGACCTTGCCATGCCTCACAGGTTTTAAGTAAACTGACGCCCCTGCGTGTAAACCAAATCACTGGGTTTGTCCCACTTGCTCCTCTCCTGTCAACACGTTTAAGGCGGGATGGCGATGCAGATAGCGGTTGGAAAGTTACATGAATTATGAGCTTGGCCCCGGGCCAGTGATAATCATTAAACTGTCTTCTCCGACACACCTCCACTTAGCCCGCTGGCTGCTTGGACTTGGGACCTGAGCGTATAGGTTCAACTGGCAGACTCCTTGCGCCCTCATATCAATTTCGCACACACACATGTACGCGCGCACACACGCGCGCGCGTGCGCGCACACACACACACACACACACACACACACACACACACACAGTTCTTAAAGAACTATAGGCTAGTAATCCTCTGATAAATGTTGGGAAGCAAACATCACAGCAAAATTCAAAATTCCTAGAAGAATTCGAATAATATAGTAAGCCACACACACACACACACACACCCCAAACATATAGGTGAGTGGTCATCTCCCCACGTAAGTCAGCCAGTTCCCGGCAGTACCGGGACATCCTTCCTCGCTCGTGCTCTTCGGCATCCGGAGCGTTTTCTGTGTGTCTACATGTTTAGATTTTATCACCTAATTATCACCTTGGGTGCACAAGACGCGTATGATTAAAGATCATATGATGAAGAGAACTCACACACTGACTCATTATAGAGAGAGAGAGAGAGAGAGAGAGAGAGAGAGAGGCGTCTAGTGACAGAATTCCATTGAGGGTTAATTGGTTAATTAAAAACAAACCATCTTAAGTCATGAATGGCCTGATGATTTAATTCATTTTTGCTATGAGGTTAAGTGAATAGGAGACTCTAGATTGTGAAGTGTGAATGTAAGTGTGCTTGTATGAGTTTGTAAATGGGCACAGTGAGTTGGGTCCATTTACCATTTTCTCACTTTGACTTAACTGATTGGGCTCTGATTGTAGAAAATTTTCAATTTTGTGGTGATATAAATATATACATAATGTGTTAAGTACATATCTCCCTATTCCTCACAATAATGTCCATGGAAATCTACTTTCAGTCCAAATTTCAGTAGGCTTCTTTAGACTTCAGTCAGCAGTAATTGCATAGTGAACTGAAGTCTTAGCACCTGAGAGGGTCTCAAAGCTTAGAAGTATAATTGATTTAGATGTAATGAGCACTGAACTGAACACAAACAAAACTGAAACATTTGACCTTGTGAATGAAGTAGCAAGGTCAGGAACAGATCCCCTCATGTAGAATAACATTGTAGCCTGTCAGTCATTTTCTTGGAAAATCACTTGTGGCTTTGAATAATAGCCTGTTAAAGGAGCATAGCTACCACATGAATGATCTTATGTATTCAAAATGGAAGCAATTCTGATAGGATACTCTTGCTGATGTCAGTTTTAATGGCAAAAAGATTGTGTCAGAGGACCTTTGATTAGTTTTTTGGAAACGGCTGCCTTGCTCACCGGGACATTGCTATAGCAGAGGGAGAGTTAAAACCCAAATGTTTTTGTTGAAACTCAGGAGGCCTACCACTGTGAGCGTGACACCCGAGCCGATGAAAGCAGCGCTATGTGTGCTATCATTATCACCATCACTACACAACACTCTGACAAGGCACAAAGAGAATTTTGCACAGCTTGGCTTATGGGTAGTGGTAGGCGGGAGGCGTGCCTGTGTGTGTTTTCGTGTGAGTGCGATGAAGCTGTATTTGGTTACGCACGCTCTGCCAAGATGGCTACACACACCTGTGCTGAAGCGATTTGGTGAGAGAGGCAGCACACCTGTTTTCAGTCACGCTGCTCCCACATGGCAATTTAAAGTACATCTCAATCATATCCAGCTGGGCAGCAGGGTGGCGGAGTGAGGAGGATGCGGGTCCAAACCCCCTGTGTCAGCTAATAGCGGCTCTGCTGAAGTGTCCTTGAGCAAGACACTGAATCCCTACCAGCTCCAGGAGAGAATTTCCCTGCAGGGATCAGTAAAGTATCACTTTATCATTACCTTCTAGCTATTTGTACACAGTTATCCAGCTTATAATGGAATGCCATATCATTTGACAAGGTCAGGTGGCACTGTTTTCGAGGGATCATCATTCCTTATAAGTCTGATTTACTGAAAGTGTCTCTGCAGAAGGATCATCTTGTACCTTTAGGTTATAAGAGCACAAATATCTCCTTAGTATGTTCTGATTGGGTCAACGGGGGCACAGGAGTCAACTCTGTTCTATTAATGAGGCCAACAAAAAAAAAACACTACGCTTGTATAACTTGTTAATGTGTGTCTGCTAAAATTGGTACCTTGTTGTTTTAGAATACCTATTGAGATTTTAAGTGTCTCCTTTGAGCGTCAGGAGAAATCTCTTTTAAGTGCTGACATGAGTGGAATTCCAGTAATGTAAATTCATCGGGTGAATCCTTTGCAGCGCCTAAAAATAGCCACACCTCTGTGGCGGTCTGCGCTCACACGCTAACCCTTGTCTGCGTGTCTCTGGATGACTTCTTACCTGTATCTCATCTTTGTTTGCTTTCTTCTCTGTGAGTGAAGGGTGTCCAGCCCCCATGTCTTTGTATAAACAAAGTACAGGCTCTGCGTGAGTGGGGCAGAGAGGAGCAGCAACAGAGGCGCTGCGTAGCTGAGATTCCCAAGATTCCCTGCAGTAGATCTAGTCTCTGACAGGCCCCACTGATAGTAGACATGCTTCACTGGGACTCACAGGTAGGCACTGTATCTACAACCCAGCCGACCCAAAGGTTAGACATTCCGCACCAATTCCACTCATTCTTGCGCTGAACGGGGCAGGCGTGGGTCCTGGGGTTTGCGCATAATGTGTATGCGGGTTAATCTGCGTCTGCAACTGTGTTGTCTGCTCAGGTGGGTGTGAAAGTGTGTGAGAGTGTGCATGTGGCTCGGTGGAGTGGAGGAGCAAGACGCACACATTCCATTTAGTTTATTCCTTGAACGGTGATTACTGTAATTACCCAACAATGCGGCCCTCTAAACGTTTGCTGCCTGCTTTGTTGCGCTGCTTTAGAATCATACCTTTTTGTTTTGGAACATAAGTGGTGGGGGGCTTCCAGTCCATATAATCAGCAGCACACCTGAACACTGTACAGTGAAAAACAAAGTTCCCACAATGAGTTTTCGTCTGTTTCGACATATACTGCTGGAACGTTCTACATCGGATGCACTCATAGGCCGCTGCTGCATATAGCGCACTAGCAGAAAAAATGTGTTGTAGGATACCTGAAACAAACACACATGCATGCATACATACGTGCACACACTCTGTTGGAGTTTTGATAAGCGCGGTTTGATGGACATAAATCTCTGTTGCTTGCATGTCAGCCATAAATAAATGAAATCTGAAAAATGGAGCAGCATATCCTGCAGTCAGTTGGCAGTGGCAGGTTGCTATTTTGGGTTCTCTTGCATTCTTACCTGAGGTGCTCACGCCCTGCCAAACCAACAGAGAGAGAAAAAAAGATACATATAAATAAACGAAGCTAACAAGGGTATAATTAAAGTAATTAAGGAAAGAGGTGAAGTACAGGTGAAGCACAGGTGAAAGGCAGGCTGGCACCTCTGGGACCTAGATCACATGCAAAGGCAGTGATGTCATTCTGGGTCCCCCTTGGATCTTAATGCCACGATACATGCAATATATTTTTACAAATCTAATCTTTGTGAGTTTGTCTGTGTTTGTGTGTGTGTATGCGTGCATGTGTTCTTGCTTTTATCCTTTTATCCTCTCAGAAACTGCCTGCACCATTCCACGGTTGCCTACCACAGTCAGCTACAGGTGCCTTTGAATAGATTTCCCAAAACCCTGAGATGAGATGGTGGTCTGCAGTCTACAGGAACTCAAAACATAATCCCGTCAAGTGGGAAGCAGTAGAACAAAGTGAACCCCTTAATCCTGCCTGTAAATGTTACAGTTAGTGCTGTTAGTGCGTGCCTGTCAATGGCCCTCAGCCATGCGGGCCACGCGGGCTTGATCCCTGCCCTATCTGCCGCTATCGCCCATTTGAACTCTTCACACGCTAGAGTCGCCCTCGCATGCTGAGGGGGGGTGAGGGGGAGGGGGAGGGGGGGGGGGGGGGGTGATGTACAAAAGGAAACAGAGCAATGATTGATCTCAGCTATAGACACCTCGCTTTATCGCCGTGGCTGATATGACCTAGCTCCATTCAGCAGCGCTGTAGGCTGTTTTTATGTAAGCATAAACACAGGGCCAAATCAGTACCTGCGCAGCACTGTTTACCTGGCAGCCGTTCAGCCCTTTTCTGTCTAAACTTGAAATAGGATCCAAACACTCTACTCACGCATAGTGGTTTGCACGAGATGCTTCGCCCGCCTCTCAACCTACCGCGGGGCTCCCTAGCGCTATTTTTGCACCGTCTGAACCTTAACCGCCCCTCTTATTTCTTTGATTGAGAGGTGGAACATCTAGCTTGGGGGCTTTAACTGCAAGCATAGCACTGATTTTGTGCCGTTACCAAGGAATCGGCCCACAGACAACCTCAACAAACATGCTGCTGATTGATAACATCAATCCGTGGGTTATGTTTAGTTCCTCTTTGTTTCAACTGTATGTATCACAACAACTAACAGTTTTAAATAGCTAGCCCACGCCTAAAGTCTGGACCTTTTTACTTCTTTTTTTTATGTATAACCCTTTGCTGCTCATTCAGCACATTCTACACTAGTAAATGAATGCTCCTGACTGTTAATCTAACCATTGACTGTGTCATGTAGCAGTAATTGTTTCGCATATTTGTCCAGGGGTCCAAATTTAAATGTTGTTTTCTTGCAAGACAAAGGGATTTGAAAAACATTTACCTTGTTTTTAGGCGACTAGCCTGTAGGTTTTTTATTCAACATGCTTTACATTACTGTGACTTAAAGAGAGAAGAGAGGATTTTACAGCAATTTCTTGAGTGTCCAATTTAATCTTCCCTAGACACACCTTTGTGTCCTGAACCAGACTTTGATTTACACTGGCAGATCACCACTCAGCACTTCTCCAGCAGCACAGTGTAGTTCAGTGGTTGTCTTAGCATGTGTAAGCTGTGCGAGGCTGAGAGAATACACATACAAATACATGGAGCGAGACAGACCTCATATGTGCACACACACACACACACACACACAGAGAGGAAGAGAGACAAATGACCTCCTAGGAGAGCAGTAAATCTCCTGATCACAGAAAAGACTTTAAAAGCAACAATTTGTGAAGCAGAAGCATCAGTCATTCATTTCAACACTTAGGTCACAAGGGATCAATGGTGCTTTCAATTGGTTTGTGTGTGTGTGTGTGTGTGCGTGTGTGTGTGTGTGTGCGTGTGCGTGTGTGTGTGTGTGTGTGTGTGTGTGTGTGTGTGTTGTGTGTGTGTGTGTGTGTGTGTGTGTATACCATACTCTATCTGTGTTGTACAGTACCTGTAAAGACTAATCCTATTAATTTCCTATGCATACAGTGAAATCAAATGTAAGAGTTAAATTATTAGTTTCATAAGAAGTAGGTCTTTCTCATCTCTGTGCTTTGAGAGTTTACATGGCTCACTGCAAGGGTAATTATAAACCTGGGCCCCTGGGCAGCTGTTACTGTTTGTAAAAAGTGCTATTAGATATTGATCTGGTGATATTTTGTATATGAATATCATTAAGGATCGGAAGTTTGATTGGAAAAAGGTCTAATCTCCTCCAGCTGGCCGTGGGGCTGTAATGTGTCCTGCGTCCGCTCGGAGGAACTCAACATTGATCCACTGGAGCAAACAGCAGCTGCTTAGCTGCACAACAAACCCCACAACCCATCTGGTACTATATATATGTTTCAGACAATATAAAATATCAGATACTGTAGCATGTCTGACAGCATAACAGTATTAGACATATAAGCCACAACATACAGTATATGACAGTATAATCAAGAAAAAGTTGTGGAATACAGATTACGTGCAGAAGATGTTTAAAACCCTTGAAAGTGCAGATCCTGGGATTCTATAATCTTTAGGACGTTAGATCTGGATTGTGCATCAACAAATAATTGTAGAACATAATACGAGGATGTAGTGGAGGCATGGAGCCATACGTTTTCATCATCTGTCCTATGTTTGTTGTATTTAATTTATCTGTCCAATCCTAACTCATAAGTGTTTAAATACAGTGACGATGTCCTCATCAGCAGTTGGATTGACTTCTGTGTGATTTTGGTATGAACCCCAGGTATGCTATTAACTTGGGTAACTAGAGAGAGACAGGAAAGACAGGGAGAGAGAGTGGGATGATATGCGACAAAGGATTCAAACTCAGGACCTTGCATTTACATGGTACGCACCTTAGACCACCAAGCCACCAGGATGCCCCTGTCCTGTTAACTTTGGCAATAGATCCATCCAGTCCAAGAATGTACCATAGTACATAGCAAGATACTTAACTCTCCCTACACATACCAGAGAAACAGGTTTGGTCATGGGGACAGCCAGATGGATGGAGGGGAGAGAGAGAGCGAAAGAGAAAGGGGTTGTGAGGCAGAAACTGCAACACCTGCATGCTGACTGGGATGGCTGAATATGGGTGAGCCATGATAAAGGTGGAAGAACACCACTTGCTAACATGGCAGCATGGTCATATCCCAAGCCTTTCCTCAGTAAAATGTCACAATCAGTGTCTTGCTGAAAGATAGGTTATAGTTTCTTTTCTTGCATAAAAGCTAGCTTAGCTGGTTAATGATTTCAGTGTTGAGATGAAAAAAAGCCATTAACAGTTCACTGAGGGGTTAGAGGAGGTATAAATAGAATCAAGTGTCAAGTGGAATGGATTATGCCTCTGCAGTATTTGAGCCCAATTATGCAAAAAAAGAAGCCAACCATAATTGCTGTACTGTAAGACTCGTTCATGTCAGGATATGTGTCGCTGCCACACCACTCTAATTGAACTTTCTCTGAAAGGCGTTGTGAGAAAACAGGCGGTAACTATTTATACAGCTACACACCTGACCAGGCATCTATCCAAACAAAAGGTCTTGAACCCGGCCCTTGCGTGCCTATCCAACCCAGACATCTGATTAATTATAGTGTGGCCGTTAAGGCAAAGAAAAACTAGCTGATGAAAAGTCAGCGAGTCTGCAGGCTCAACCTGCCCAAACAGCATCATGCGTGTTAGCTTGTAAAATCCTCCTTCCCACCTCTCCGCCCCCACTCCCCCCCGCTCCGTCTCTTTTCCTCCCGTCCTCCCTGCTTTCCTCACCCCACCCCACCCCGCTCCGGGCCCATTCGTGCAGACGAGGTAAAACATCTCCCTCCCTGTGTCAGAGCCCCGCAGGTGGGCCCCGCGTGCTCAGGTAGATAATATCACTGTTACTATAGACCATGTTTGGGTTAGCGCGAAAACACTCTTCACGGCAGGGGCAAAACAAAGTGCTCTGCGGTGCGTGATAACAGCGGGAGCTGCTCCCTACAAATTAACCTGTGGAAACACTTCGGCCTCGCACGAAACACTCACACATAATACCTGCCTTTCCTTTTTTTATGATCAGAATAGCGTTTACATGGTGTACCTCAAGGCAGCATGGAATCATTTTCTGAGATTACTAGTGATTTAGAGGATTCCTGTTGTCTGTTACCCACCAAAAGAATGATGTTAATCCAAAACAGCAAATTGAACCTTTAATGTTCCCGATGATTATATTATAGGAATGAGCTGCTTTATGTCCACATTGAATGCATTGGGCTCATTGGACAACTCACTCTGTTTCTAATCTGCATACTGTATGTGCAGTAGACTTTATAAATGGACTTTATTTAAACAAAAGGAGCATGTATAGCTTGAATGTGCTCAGGGCCAGAAGCTGGGATGGCTTCCATAAACAGATCACCTAGGTGGTCCATGTGTGAGTAGAAGGAATAGAGCGCTTGTCGAGAGGCCCGCTAGTGCAATCACAACCCGGGATCTCCTTATTTCAAAAGCACCTTTTATCTCTCGGCAAAGGTCCCAACTTCTGCTGATACATCACAACAGCTGTTTGGCACCAAATGAAGACTGTTGCACAGAGAAATTAGAGAAGATTGACTTTATTTTTCTGGGTTACAGCACACGATTTTGGCAACACATACAAATGTGATTGGGAGATATGTGAATTTCAACACTGTAGAGAGCAAAGCAATACACAGTGGTCCAAATCAAAAGTAAAATAAATAAATAGTGTGGCCTTTCACATCCCAGTGTCCAACTTCACATAAGTCATCATTTTTTCATATCCAATTTAGTTTTTATCTGTGTCATGATTAGATTATAGTGTTTTACTTTGTGATACACCTACATAGGATGTTGAAACTGGGATCTTCATCCAAATACATTGAAAATAGCAAATATTAAGCCTAAATCCTCATAAACAGGTAGTGAATGGAACTGATAAATTATAATGACCAAAGATCATCAGAGTTTTTGTTGGATAATCTGATGATGTGAGTAGAAAAAATTTAAAGTTTTTTAACTGGGGGGAAAGCAAACGGAAATCATGTTCATTGGATCATGGGTCTTAAATTGAACTCTGGCCTCAAGTGACAGGTTTGTCCAACTCTTATGTAATCTAGTATCTCTGAAAGCTCTTTCCTCAAAGCCTGGGCCTGGCTACCACTGGTCCTGTGCTTGTTTATATCCTACAGTTTATATTGGGTGCTACTGCAGTCAGAGGCAGGAGTCGGGAGCACAGGGCCACGCTACAATGGCTCTAAGATTTACTGAGGCCCTGGGTGGAAAAATACATTCCTTAGAAACACACACACACACACACACACAAACACACACACACCCTATCTCTCTTTCTCTCTGCACCGTGGATGACAAGTGTATTCCCTCTCTTCAAGACAGGTGAGGGATCACACTAACAACACCAGACCCCTCTCCTTTATGCAATGTTTAGATAGCGTTTTACATAACTCTTGCATGTTTTTGTGGCCTTTCTTATCATGGGTCAAGCGTGTTTAGTGAATGACATTGACCCGGGGCTGAGCAATCCCATCCACAGCCTGTCCACCCAGTGTGATACTGTCCCTATCTTGTGTCTTATCCCATTGACCCAAGTTATTGTAAGAGATGCGTGCTCATTGGCGTTTTCTGTGCTGTGACCGTGACAGATCATCTGTCACATGAAACCTGGTCACTCGCTCAACATGTCCAAACACACTTGGGCATTAGCTGTTTGTCCGTGTTTTGTCTGAGGAAAGGATTACACTGAAATATGAGGAAACAGCGCTTGACAGTGTGTGACTTTGAGGGTAACCCAGCTAGTGTTTCACAATGCTTAATAGTGTCAGGTAATAGCTCTGAGTCATTGCTGAGTGTATGCCATCGCGTGTGTCTTGGGCTGTTGAGGTTGGGCCTTTGTGTGTATGTGTGTGTGTGTGTGTGTGTGCTATTAAGAACTGGTTCTTCTGAAATGATGTTTTGACAGACATCAATGGCGTAGTGCATCACCAGATATAGGGGGTTCCCTCCATGGGACACAAACAAGACTAATTCAGATTTCCTGACATTTATTTAGTCTCAGGTTTGTCCACAATACCGTGGCTGATGAATGAAGTCTGTCATTACTCATACTGGAAGGGATAGAAGGTAAGGAATACATGTTTGTCTGTGGCTTACGTTCTCCAGGAGTTTCTGCTATTGTTCTGCAAGGTAGCTACCCTCCGACCACAGCTCTAAAAATAACACGAGACCCATAATTACGGTTTTAACCTAGAGCCCCCCCCCACCCTCCCATTCTCCTGTTCAACACCTGTGCGGATTTACTGCGTGTGTGTCTTTGTGTATTTGCCAGGTGATTTACGGCGTGGCTGCTGTCAGTCTGTCAGATTTCACATAGGAATGCAGCCTGTGATGTCAGACCCACCCCCACCCTGTCTAGAGGGAATCGGTTCGGATATGCAGCTCCAACCCAGTCTGAGCATCCAGAGGCGAAAGGTTTCTATTTCTGTGGAAACTCCAACTTTGGCTGCCAGCGTGAAGTGCTGGCCATCAATAACAACGATGCGCTTGTTTATAGTGCTACTGTTATGTTGGCATGCAAGGTGCGGCACTGTGGCTAAATTGACACCACACAGAATTCCTGTGAAGAAGTGTCTCACTTATCCCACTCTCAGATGATATAGCTCTCCCTTTGATCAGAGATTTTTGAATGTGATACCAAGTTGCAAATTTCACCTGAAGCAAATAAAAAAAACCAAGGCCTGAAATGATAATGTGGATCAAATGTTTTCCACCGAACTATATGTTTTACCAGAAATCAGAAACAGAGATGGAACAACAATCTGATCACAGTTCTCCCTCTCACCTCCACTGCTCGCTCAGTGCAGCAGCTCTGCTCTGCTGGCTGGTGCTGGCTATCAAGCGCTCCCATCACCGTTCTTTTTCTGCTGTAACCAGATTATCACGCATGCGACAATAACGTGCCAGTGTATGCGGGCATCTTCTGTCAGCTCAAACTATTGGCACGCTCAGCGAGGCATGTGACGTCACAGAGGTGGGGCCATAGATGTGATCTCCCTGATTGGAGCAACTACAGTACACTCCATAGCATAGCATGGAAACACACTCCAGCAAACAATCAATCAAAGACAGTCACTGACTATAAAAGAGGTGCATTAGGGCCTGTGTCTTTTAAGAGTACGTCAAACTCCTTGAGTTCAAAGGCAATGCAAAACTAGATTTTTTTTCTTTTGAACTTGAAAAAACGTGAAAAAGTTTTGCATGATAAAGATATCAATAGAAGATACCACACTCTGACCGTTTGTGAAATTTGTTTGCTTTTTGATCTTTGACCTTTTGAACTGAGGATGATGATAAACAACAACTGCACTAGCAGTTTTTAGCTGCTCAGGCGGTATGCATTATTAGAGTGACATGCAGCAACAGTACAAATACACCTATTCACATGTCTAATCTCAACACAATCTAGGATCTCATTGCTAATCCTCTGTGTACATCCTCAAAGACGCACCAGACTCCGCCAGCACTGACGAACACACAGAACCCAGCTCTTATTGAGGTGCTAGCTGAACCCAGCACCTAAAAAGCAACTAGACAATAGTCTGTTCTACTTTAGTTTCTCTAGGTGGTTGCTGTGACAACTGTGCCAGGAGGGCACAGAATAGTTTTGTAATGCTACAAATATCTGCAGTCTAATCCAGTAAATAAACAAATAAGATTAGCTAATTGGTATTGCCAGATGGGCAGAGGCCACAAAGCATAGCACCTAGATCTTATCATCCTCTGTCACTCTCACTGTAATCCAGCTTTAACATGCACAAAGCCTATTTCTATGCACGTAAACTGTTTCTATTCTGTTATTGTGTATGTTAATTTACTTGGTATGGACAAACATCTAATACACAGGAACCGGCAGTCCAGTTGAAGGAATGCACTGGTGAAAGAGCAAGTCCCCCTGTCAAGTATGGAAACACAAAACACAAAGATCTGCCACTTGATTTGCAAGACAAAGATTTTAATATGCTACATTTTCTTATTCTGATTACGAAATCATGCGGCTCGCCGTAGTAAAAGACAAACACACACAGACATGCACATACGCAAACACACAGGTGCGTGAGAATTTCTCACACTTGATTTAATGAGCTGTGCTCTCACATCAGATAAGCCCTATCAGATCCGTGCTCAAGTCATTCTGTATAAACATCCACGATAACCTGTGTGTGTAACCTGCGTGCGTATGTGTCTTTGTGCATGCTTGTGTGTCAGTGTGTATATGCACACACATACTTGCAAATATGTGGCTGCATGTTTATATAGGAGAGATCTCAGAACTTGAGAGCTCAGGTAGTAGTGAGCGGGGCAGTAGACTGAAGTGGCAGACTGCCCTGGGCCACCATGGATGTGATTGACAGGCTCTCCAAACACCTGAGCCTGTCTCCTCGGTGTGATCACACTCTGCTGATCCACATGGTCTAGGCCAGGTGCATACCCCACATAGTTGTACCCTGCGTCTTTGCGTCAGAGCTCTCGGCACATGTGCTAATCCTGCAGGTATTTGCACCCAATTTCCCCCACGGGACGAAAGTCCTTGAGCTTTTCACTCAAGAGCACTGCTGGGAATCAACCTAGCACAAGGTTTTGGCTGAATCTACACATAGAAACATAGTCATTTCTGGGGCAGTAGTAGCAATCCACACAAAATCATGAATTGCTATTTTTTTAAGTAGAACAGCTGACTGTCAGGACTTTTGAGTATTGACTTCAGCATGGAAGAAGGAAGAGGATGAGGCCATCTGACAATATATCTGTGTGTGTGTGGGTGTGTGTGTGTGTGTGAAAGGTCTCTGTTGTAAATGCTACAGTCTGAACTTAGTCTATGATCTCATGTGTGTCCCCTCTAATAGTCTAATAGTCTAATCTGGTGGTTCTGTTTCTGGCCACTGGTTGCGAGGTTAAGCCTTAAATCCCATTGTTGGATATGCACAAACTACAGATGCCATATGCACACACACACACACACACACACACACAGTAACAACAACAACTTCCAACTAACCACCTCCTGACGTATGCGGGCTCAGGCTGGTATGCAGACATTCCACCAACCGACTGCCCATGTCTGCCACTGGAGCGGTGAGGAGCGAACCAGAGAGCAGAGACAGAGAGTGACGCACAGCACAGCACCTCACCTGCTCTGCTGGTTGATGTTTTTTGTTTTCTTTCAGGGCAGAGTAGGTTTTAGAGGCAGCCAGGTGCTGAGGGTTGGAAAAGCCTCAACCAGCCTCACTCTCGCTTCTCGCAATCTATGTCTTCAGTCTATTATATTTATGTTTTTACCAGGCATTTAGTCTCTTTTATCCTTCTCTCTCTCTCTCTCTCTCTCTCTCTCTCTCTCTCTCTCCCTCCCTCCCTCTCTCTCTCTCTCAGCTTGGTGTTGTACTGTTCAAACTAACTGTTTCTGCTGGGAAAAAGAGTAAAGAAATTGTATAGAGATGTAGTTTGTGTGTGTGTGTGTGTGTGTGTGTGTGTGTGGGTGTGTGTGTGTGTGTGTGTACTCAAAGGGATGATTATCTTATCCCGATTAAGCGAACTGGGGAACACCTGCCAAAATACTGGTTACTCAAAAAGTGTGTGTGAGTGTGTGTGCATGCGTGTGTGTGTGTGCATGCGTGTGTGTGTGTGTGTGTTTTGTTGTCTGCCAACCTGATAAGCAGATAAGATAAGTAACATGTAAGCAGAGCCATGGCGGTGGAAGGCGAGTCGCACGCCATGAGGAACTCAAACCTCAAATATATCTCAGTTTGGATTCACTTAATGCATCTGTATGCAGCAGAGACATGTGTGCATGTGTGTGTGTCTGTTCTGTTCACATACGTTAGTGTGTTTGTATGTGTGTGTGTGTGTGCGCGCAGGCATGTGGTGTCTAGCATGAGAAACACAGCAGGGGTTAGCTCTGCCGCTTTGCAGAGTGAGGGAGGGGGGGGGAGCGAGGGGGCAAGCTGTGATAACAAACTCCATTCACTTCAGAAATAACAACACGGCACTTAGAGCGGACCGTGGGCTCTTTTCCTCTGGGAGCCACAGACCTGCCCCAGCAAAGAACTGAACTCATTTACTGTCATTAGCTGTTACATCACAGGATGGAGCCCTGTCTTCGAAGATGATTGCTTATCGTCTCATTTGCACTTTGCACACGTGCGCGTGCACACGCGCACACAGACACACCTGCGCGTGGACACACTCTCTCTCTGTGTTCGGGAGCTAGAGCCCGAGTGGAGTCCGTCACCCCAGATGGTCTCAGACTGTGTGTGCAGTTGGATGTGAGTCATATGAGGTCAGAGCTCCGACTCCCAGACCCCCAGACCCCCAGACTCCCTCAGCTCCCAACCCCATGCCCTGGTCGGGTTGTGTCAACAGTAGACACAGGAAGACACACTAACTGGACTTTAAGGTCAGCACTCCACACTGACCAGGGCTTACAGGCAGATACAACACTGGTAAAACAAAATTACACAAGTGATGAGATCATATCAGTGCTTTGATGTCAGAGCTCTACTGAAATTTGTCTTGTATCCCTTTTATCCCAAGCATTTCACATTTCAGAAGCCGTATTAAAGCTGCTGTTGGTCTGTTGCTGTTGCTGTTGGTCCTCCCCTGACATCAACTAGCCCCCACACTAACCTCCCCCCACACCACACCACCACCTCCCTGTGCACCCTCTCTGAAGCCCCAGGGGGCTTTGCTGTAGTTTAAATGGGGAAACCTAGAGCTGAGAGTCTTGCCTCTCACTGCAGCCTGTGGTAGATCAGCTGGATGGAAGGATGTTTGGTTTTCTGTATTCTATTCAGCTGCTTGTGTGTGTGTGTGTGTGTGTGTGTGTGTTTTTGGGGGTGGGGGTGGGGGGAACATTGTTTTGTGGTGGAGCATGGTGTTCTATTTTTGTTCCAGGCAATGCAAGTGGAAACTAATAACTGGTGTGAGTGTGGGAGGGACTGTTCCAAAGACTGACACTGAAGAATCAATTGACCGTTTGTAACATTTCTGTTAACTCCCGCCCCCCTTAGTTGCTGTTGCTATATCCAACAAACTTTGAAGATGGACCCTACCGTAGACGCTACTATCCGCCTCTGCTGTTCCCCAACAACATCTTTTTACCGTCTTACGTCCCTGTCAAGAGTCAAACCGCTGCAACAAAAGCCGTACTCTAGTACTCTCAGTGCGGTGTTGGAGCAACAAAGTTCGAGGAAGTAGACAGATGCTGAGCACGGATTGGCAGATCTCTATGTCAATCATTATTTTGCAAACGGTAAATTGGCTCCATATGGAAACACCACAGATCGTTCAAATAGAAGCAGAAAACCATTTAGGGGTTGAAGTAGTAATGTTCCTAAAAAGCAAGGAGGAAGCATCATTTTATAAAGTGAACACCATTTAAAGACGTAAGGATCACAAAGCAGACCCCGTTACCCAAAGCCTAAACAAACATGAAAACAAGAAGACATATTTAGCTATTCAAATGTCAGAGTACAGTTTGTCCTCATGTTACCATCTCTCTGTCTCTCTCTCTCTCTCTTTCTCTCTCTCTCTCTCGCTCCCCCGCTTCTTCTCACTTTTTCTCCCCATCTTTCTTTCTCTCCCCCCCCCCTTTCTGTTTTCTCTTTCTCTTTCTTCTGAGTGTTCAGTGACTGTCTGACAAACCGCCTCACTGTCAGAATGACGTGGGGATTGTGAAACAAACAAGCTCATCAGTCAGGGGTCATCACGGGTCATCTTCGGGTCAGAGGTCAGCAGCCAGTCTGTGTGACTGCGGAATGGTTATGAGGAGCAATGTTACTGTCATGGTAATTATGACAGGAGATTAGCATCACTGTGACCTCTGAACCTGACTATGACGGCTGGTAGGGTTTGGAGAACAGACGCTCTCATCGCCATTCCTGGGTTCAGAAAGTAACCGCTCTGTGCCCTGTAAGCGAAAGCATCTGAGCGATAAGATCGTCTTTGTCCATTGGCCATGGCGCTAAATTGATCATAACACTGAGATCCTTTTAGAAAGCTCTGACCCTGCGTACAAAGACATCAAAGGAATTTGGGTTGCGAAGTTGTTTTTCTGCCCCATTCTCCTATTGACTTTTATATAAATCTCTCAAGGTTTTAAATTTTGATTGTTTTTGTGATATTGTGTGTGTGTGTGTGTGTGTGTGTGTGCATGCGCAGGGTACAGTCAACCAGCCTGCAAAACAAAAGACACCTGTGTGTATGCGTACAATACTACGCAAAGTTTTTACATGTGTCTCTGCTGTATGTGAGCACTCCCTGCACTCCTTCAGTTGAGACGTGATCTACAGCAGCAGCCTTTTATTTAGGTGTAGCAGAATGTGAGCTGAACTCTCACACCTGCCCCCCGCCTGCTGTATTTACACAGTCTGTCAGGTCCTGAGAGACAGAAACCTGCTGAGACATCGCTCCTTGCCTCGCATTCCTCCTAAAGAGCTTCTGAGGGGAGCGGAGGTTAATGGCACAGGTGAGTATGGCTGTGGTATGTGTGTCTGTCCATATGCAAACCATCAAATACAAACACACACACATATGCATGCATATAAGCCTGCTCGCTCAACCGCTCAACTGCACAGACACACACGCACACACACACACACGGGTTAGGATGGAATGCACCTTTAACACACACTTCACCGCACTATCACCACTAACACCCTCCCATCACCTGTTTTTGCTCTCATAGCAATACAGATGCCTAATGCCCTCTATAAATGTGAGGGTTTCTGTGTGTGTTTATGTGTGACTGAGTAAGTGTGTGTTGCCATCCTTTGCTCTGTGAGATATAAGCTTGATGTGAATACCCTGATATGTTTACACTCATATGAGGTCATCTGGTGATGAAGACTTTGAGGTCATCTTGTGCTGAAGACTTAACCATGAGCGCCTCAGGTCCCTCCCAGGCTATAGCCAATCATGTGGCAAGGTCAACCATATGACAAGGTGAAAGGTCAGAGATCAGCGATGCTTGTTGGCCAACCGACCGTCAGCCCACTCAGTGTCCCCAGGGGACAACAGTGACCCGAGTGAACCTTGACTGTTCACTGGATGAATGTGCTAGCGGTAGGCAACATTCATACACACAAACAAACAAAGCACTCAAATGCACACGCTTTTAAGTACACACATTAAATACACACACACACACACTTGCAATGGCTCCACGGGCCTCCAGCTCCTCAGAGGTTGTTTGGTTCTATCCTCCGCGTGTCTCAGTAAACAGTGTTTTGACACTGTATAAAAGAATATCTAGAGAGGGTTATGCTCCTAGAGCTTGTTCTGATGCTACTCTTTTAAGCTCAACATCCCAAACACTGTAAAATGTTCACCTATTTATCTAACAGCAGTAGACATTAACAAACACACACACACATACACACACACATACGCACAAACAACCACATACATACGCAGATACACTGAGAGCCACGCAGCATGCACAGATTACCTCTCATCTCTGTCAATGGAGGGTTTTCTCCTCTGATTTCGGGACCTTTTTTGGCTTTTAAGTAAACTAATCTTTGAGCAAATACCACAGGCTGTTTCTGAAGTCTGAGCATAATGGAAAGTCTTAATATATCTGAATAAGAGCAAACAGACTGAACGAGAGGCTCACTGGAAGTTTGGGATCAAAGCTTCGGGGCACAAAGGCAGAGATTTAGCATGTTAGACTGATCGTCACTCTTTCACAGCCAAGTATTGTCTCTGTGTTTCTCTCCTCAAGTTCTTTGAATTCCTCCTCAGTGTAAAACGCTTATTGTTATCCGCGGGTTTTACCGCGGCAAACCGTGTTCTTAAACATCTCTACTCTGCCTTTCAGACTCCCCTCTATTGAGAGAAAGATTAAAAAAGAAGAAAAAAAAAGAGCCGGGGAACATCAAACAGGCTAACACTGTGTGTTCATGTTTTGCTGTTCGGTTATTGTCGACAGACTTGACCGAGGTATAGTGAAATTGGACCAGCTTGCAAACACCTCTTTTCTGTGGTTGTGTTTTAAGTGGTTGTCGGGCCCAGTTGCCATGTATACTGGGCGTGTTCCAGGTGTATTTGTACAACATGCAGAGTTTCTGTGTGCATAAGCAGGTTCTCTCCACGGCCCCCACCTCCACCCAAATTTTTGGTTATAAAATTGTTTGATGATTTTGGCATAGATTATCCCCTAGTTTGTCATTATAGTTCCCTGAGTCAAAGCATTGCTCAACGTGACTCTAAAATTATTTGGTTTCCAAGGCAGCAGCCCTAAGGTTATCACCTCCCACATTAAACTTAAACAAACAGGCGGTATTGTTGGGACGGCTGATCTGTATGGGCCTCGCGGCTAATTTGATTTAGTTTGATTCATTAGAGAGTATTACACATTGCTTCCATCTGATCATATCTGATAAGTCCCTATGGCATAGATTGTCCATTCCTTTGTCTGCAGAAATCTCTCCCTCTATCTCCCCGCGTGTGGGAGGATTAAACGATGATGGTGTTTGTACAGCACACCTGTGCAAAGCAGGTTACACTAATGTGCGTGTGTGTGTGTGTGTGGGTGTGCACGTGTGTTCACGACTCTGCACAGTAATCTGTATCACATAGTATGGAACCGCTTGACCCAATTCTTAAGTGAAATACACACCAATGAGTTCTGAGAATGGGACTGTTCATCAATTAATTCTCATCATCAGTATGTGTTTGAGTTCTGTATTTGAGTCTTGGGTCATGAGACATATTCAAATGGACTGATTTTATTTGGTGCTTACTATGCTGATGTTGAGGGTGAAGGTATATTTCATAAAGACTGGAATCAGCGCAGTCTATTTTCCTTTGATATAAATTTGAGCCAATGTTTTTTCTGTTCAGAAAAAAACAAAGGATGAGCCCTAACATATTTCCATTTGTTCCTATGAGATGCTGTATGTTTATTATCATATGAAGTAATTATATATGAGTCTTTCTTAATGGGAGGTAATTATGTAACTCCCGTTTTTGGTATCTCTTTGGTGGCATTTTTATACCATTTTTCCTTGGCTTGCAATTTTTATTTTTTTTTACCAAATTCCATAATTTTACTGCAAAAAGCTCCAAATTGCAACACAATTTTGACAAAAGCTGCCACAAAATCAAGCATTTTTGGTCCCAGTCAGTACAAAAATGTCTGCAGAATCCTGGAGAAGCTGTTTTGTGTTGACACCAATATGTTCTCTACTCCCATCCCACAGTACAATGGGAATCCAGTATTTCCAGCGGTTTCCAAATTGGCAGGAGCTGATGTTGACATAAGTACGCGTTGCACTGTGGGACAGGTAATGACATCAAACCAGGCAGCTGCCACCTTGATGCACTTGGTCCATAGTTTGACCAGAGAGAACTGTATCAGCCATTGTCCCTGCCTTTACTCTGTCTCTTTAAAAGTTCTCTCTGTCTTTGTCTCTGTTAATCTTTGTTCTTTTTAATTTTTTGGCAGTACTTCATAGAATAATCAACATGTGGTAAACAAGGCCTGATCGTTTATTTACAAACTGATTACACCGGCCTCTTTTGTCTTCTTTTGATGGGATTAGCGGAAGATTTTAACAAGTGAGAGTGGCAAACTTTTCAATGCCTCGCCTCCTCATCTCCACACTTAGCTTTTAAGATATGTTGTGCAACTGCCTGCATCTCTCAAATTCACAACTTTCACTAGAGCTTAGCAGAACTGATGGTACTTTCTGGCACTGTAAAGTTGATGAAATTTTAAGTTCATGGTAAATGATGAAGTATGTTGAGGCTGTGATTGTTGAGGCATGCCAGTGGAGGTCATGAACCATATTTGAGTGTTTTAGTCTGTTTCACCTATCTGTAGCTATGCCAGATCATCTTCCACCTATTCCTGCTTGTCAAACAGCAGACTGCCAGTGCTTTAGCCATTAACACAGTTAGTGAGGATGTGTAAAGGAGGTGAGAGACATAACTATTGTTATGAGTTTGCCCACTGTTATCATGGGAAAGGGGTGAAAATACAGCACAGATTGAGATAGATAATAACAGAAGGGTCAGCAATAGGGCAGCGCTGTGGTGAAAGGCCTTCAGTGTTAGGAGGACTTGTCTAAATCCCAAACAATCAATTTGATACTTTGGTTTCCTCTACAGAGCCAAACAGCACTGGCCAAGAATTCTAATCAGTTGTTTCTTTTAACCCACAACAAAACTCATATGGTTATTTTTCAAACAAAGATGATATGCCCCATTTGCAGTAGAACCACATTGGAATTAAAAAAGGTGCAGAGCATGTCACTTCACATAAATCAGAAAACAATAAATGCACAAAAAGACATAGTAGATGACACAGTAAAAAAGGCCTAAAAAAGATATGTGACACAGTCCATGAGCCTGTAGTTATAGATAAACAATCAATCACATGCGATTTCGTGTTATTAACATTTTGAAGAATTAAGCCCTGCTTTCAACTGGCTCTGCTGTGGGAAGTGATTATTGAGGACTAATGTAAAAAGACATTAACTCAGTATCGGACTAATCGAAAAGGTTCATTGCAAGGAAATTAGAAGTTGGTCTAAACACGGGAAATTCCTGCTTTGCGAAACCTAGGTGTTTGTTTGTGTTTGTTTATGTTTTACTTTAGTTAAGGAGCTGTTGATTAATTTCCTTGAACATTAATTCCCTTGGTTCCCTGTGGCTGGGGTTGCCACCTCTAAATGGTATGTTGCCCTCTGTTTGCACCTGAGCTCCCAGGTTACATCAGACACACACAGACGCAGACAGACAAACAGACAAACACAAATACACACACACACGCACACACACACACACACACACACACACACACATACACATACACACACAAACACACACAAACACACGCATAGGCTGGAATGTACCAAAGCTGGCATTCTGCGATGGGTCATGGCATGCCTGTGTTTTATAGTTGCTTTTATTTGCCATGGAAGACACAGAGTTTCACCCTGATGCACAGTGAGCACTCTCCCAGGGGTTCACAAAGGGTTCGCCAGCCTACGTCTATGTGTGTTTATTTGTGTGTGTATGCATGCGTGTGTGTATGTGTGTGTATGCGCGCGTGTAAACAGGTTAGCCACAGGGTGATTATGCTGTCAACTGCTGCTGAGTCATACACATCTCCACCAAGTTAATTAGAGGTGGCAGAGCATACCTGGGCACACACACACACACACACAAGTACAACACAAAAAAATTACAGAGGTAGACAAATGATATATATAAATAAACTTGCGTGCCATCCATCGACATACACTCAACACCCTGATAGAGTTTGACACCCTTTGGAGGTAGTCATTCAAGGTGCGTGTGTGCGCACCTGCAAGCCTGCATGCTTTGTGTGTGTGTGTGTGTGTGTTTCCTAGGAAAACCCCATGACTTCTCATTCAAACACACATTTCTGGTTAAAGCATTGGCATTCTGACAAAACAAACATGAGGTACTTGAGCTGCCTAATGTTCTGCCATAATCACCATGATATATTATTGTAAACATAGCCAGATAGGCCAATGACATCATTAGTTAAGCTATACATGCATTAATTAGCAAATATTTCTATGCCAACATACTTGTTTCACATAACACATGGGTGGAATTAATATGAACTCAGTATCTTTTTTTTTTCCAAAGATTTATTTTTGGCATTTTATGCTTTATTTGAGAGATATAGTGAGAGAGAGACAGGAAGGTATGGGAGAGAGAGCAAGGGGAGGACATGCAGCAAAGGACCACGGGTCGGATTCGAACCCGGGTCGCTGCGGGAAGGCCTGAGCCAAATGGTACGCGCCCTACTCGGTGAGCCACCAGGGCACCCATGAACTCAGTATCTTAAAGAATTAAGGATAAATATTAATATTGTTCTTGCGTTATTGTGTTCACAGGAATGTCTTTACACACACACACACACAGAGACAGATGCCACCATGATGACATAACGTCCCACATGCCATGTACCAGAGTTGTACCTATTTTGGATCTAGTTTGTTTAACTTTGTGTCATTAAATGACAACAGGTACTCATTGATTTTATATTAATTTTATATTCATTCATTATTCTGGTTTCTGCTACAGAGCCAAACAGCACAAGGCTTTCACATTTTTGGTTAAATTAACCCAAAACAAGAGGATTTAAACATTTTGAATTATTTTGCCCTATGCCTTACTAGGCTAATTCGTTCATTCTCTTGCATATTTCACAGTTTAGTTTAGTAGGTTGGTTTAGTGGACTGGTCTGTTTATAGGGTTTAATTGGAAGGAGACACCCACCTCTCGTGGTGAGAAACACCACAAGAGGTGACCTCCTTTACCACTATAGGTGTGCATATGACTGACAGTGAAATCCTCAAGAGACAATTTCACTGCCAAAATGACATGCAGATGCAGAAAAAGGCCATGACAACAGATTACAGGAGTACTATGGTTTCTCTTTGTGCTTTCCTGTTGTTGGTGATTAGATGACAGGGTTTCCAGTTTCCAGCGGAGGGGTGAGATCTGGCCCCCCATGCCATTGCATAATAACTTTTGAAGGCGCACAATGTCCTGCGGTCATTTTGTCACAGACACCATGTCACACCTATGAGGAATATTCTGGGACAATGGACATTTCTAGGATAACATGTCTCTCTCTTTGTGTGTGTGTGTGTGTGTGTGTGTGTGTGTGTGTGTGTGTGTGTATGTGTGTGTGTGTGTGTGTGTGTGTGTAAAGATGAAGAAATAATGATGTCAAGTCTTTTCTTAGCATGCTGAAGGTGATTGTTATATCTGAGGGAGTTTGTTAAAAATAAACACGGGCTCAGGCAAACTCAGGCTTCACTGCAGTAAGTAATAACTTGCAGAAGAATTAAGTATTTTAATTGCAGTTTGCTAGTATCCATTCACTCGCCACACGCCTTATGTTCTCATCTATAATGTGATACTACTCATACTGATAGTTCCCATAAAGCATAGCTGTGCTTTATCGAAAATGGATTTCTCGTGGTAACCATGGAGCTAGGATTCCATCCTGTATTTATTCTTATTTACTGTATATACATTACGTGGAAGAAAGCTTTCTAGCCAGTACACATGCACCGGTGACTGTTGTACAAATGCCATAATACCCTTGAGCGACTCTATAAAGCCTGCACTCTGAACTGTAAACTACAGTGAAACAAACCTCTGTTTCACATTTCGCATTTTCAATTACAAGATGTATTTTTCATAACTCTTTGACTTAGGTTTTCCCTGGGTGTGGATGGAAATACAGAGAACAGTCCACCTAGAATGTAAACAGCAGTTTCTCATTTCTCTGCCTTAATTTCAATGTAAACCAAACCAATCGCTCCCCCTGCTCTCACTCAAACCACCAAACTTGATGGTTTCTTGGTGTTCCTTGCCCCGGGCCACCCATTTGGCACATCGTCCCACGCTGTGTGGCTCATTACTGTAGGTCCCAGAGGAAAAGGAGAAACAGACAAAAGCAGTCAATGTGCTGGGGTTTTTTTTGGCATTTCAGGTTTGCTTTTGGAAAGCAGGAAGCTCCTTATTAACATGATCAATGTATTTTTTTTTCTGCATCTATTGTGTTTGATAGTGGGGGAAGTAAGCAGGTCTGGTGTGGTGTGGAGTTGAGCGATATCCTTTCTCCTATAGAGCGAGAGGAATTACTGAAATCATTATACACTTCTGGATTCTCATTTTTGGCCTCCACCTTGATCTTCTATATAATAGGAGTAAAAGCTCTCTGGGGACGGCCTTTATGTCAGTTGACTGGGTATGTGGCACACTGATAGACATGACCCACTTCACACGATAACACAATTAAGACCAGGATGTGGCCCATTACATAAACGGCCATATCACGGCTTGTGATGCAACATTCTCTTTGAGAGTATAGAGCGAATCCAGGACGTTTTTTTGTGAAGGCGCAGTATGAGCAATATGCTTGTGTTTAGAATTTCAGAATGTTACTGGAACACTTAAGACTTTGCTTCGAAAAGGCTGACATCGTAGGAGCCGATATGTCACGCACAACCTTTAGTATTCATTAACTGCTACTATCAATTCTATTTGTCCAGATAAAGAGATCAATACACAATGAGATTTCATGCACTTGTAAAAATTATAAAATAAACACTGTGTGCTGCAGTGACATTCAGCTCAAACGGGGCATATTTGATCACCTAAGCTCTAAAACAAACTGTCCCTGAATTACACAGCTATAAAGCAATCAGCTGGAGATAGCATCAGCTGCATTATCAGCTTATTGAGCAACTTTTCCCTGACGGTGTGTATTGCCACTGTGTTGGCCTGGGCCTGCAGGTCATCTGTTTCTTTGTCAATTCTGATAGGGCTTTCACAAGGCCAAAGCCGCCCTGTGTTTGTTAACCAATCTTTAATGGGAGCCAGGCAGCAGAGGGTAGACATCGTAAAGCCATGGCACACACACAGCTCAGCTACTGGGGCCGATAAGCTTATAGTGCAGCAGGTATTGATTTATATGTACGTTTATTGGTGATGTTGCAATGCCGTGTGATTCATAAAATACAGCAGAAGGCGTACTACTTCCAGTTCTCGGCTATATGAAATTGTCATCATGTCATCATTGATTTGAATGGTCAAAATACATGTATGTAGTTTAATATATTGAAAATACTTCCAAGACAACAAAATATTTCAGCATATTTTATAATTTCATCATGATTTGATGATCATTTTGTTTATGGACAGTGAACATTTCTGAGCAACGACAATCAATAGAATACAAGAATGCATGGGTGCATGAATGCATGATTATCAATGATAAATGGTATTAATGACTGTCTGTAAATCAATTAGCTTGTGTCCACACATGACAAAGTTCACAGCTTTATCAAAATGTGTGATATTACTTTACAGCAGCAGTTCTCTGTGCGACACACAATGCAGCAAGAAACAAAAACCCAGGGCACACTAAGTTATTCAGAAATGATACATAAATTCTTATATGATCATATACAGTATATACATGCAAATAAAAATGAGACAAGACTCAAAATGTATTAAACTAAATTGATGTTTATTGTTTTTTTTACCTTCATTTCCTTGTATAATAATCTGTAGGCACACCCAAACGTCCAACGCATGGCTCTAAGGCACAGCACACTGATTGAGAACCTTCACTCTACAATATCTATCTATCTATCTATCTATCTATCTATCTATCTATCTACCTACTGTATATGTTTGCCGAAGTTAAACATGTGGGAAGTAATAAACCTGCCATAATGGTTTGTGCAAAAATGGACACAAAATATTTGATTATTAGAATTGGACGTGCCATACTTTTTGTGTTTGTCACACAAAAAGTTTATATAACGGTTAGGTTTAGGCAACTAAAATGATTTTGGTTAAGGTTAGGGTTAGTTTAATAATGCCAGCTAAAATGCCTCATTACAAAACAAAGTGAGCAAGAAAGGGACGTTGCAAACCTGCCCAAGTAAGATGGATTCATACAAGCCTTAGTCATATTTACCTGTTGCCAGGGAGGAGCAGCAGAGGGAAATTTTGAAGATGATGCTAGCGTCCTCTAGCTCTGTGGCTCACCAGCCTTTAGGCTACTGACTGCCAGCCCTCAGACATGAGCTAGAAAGTTCATAGCTACTTTGCCTGCTGGATGATGATTATTTATACTTTTATAGAGACACTGTTTCAACAAGAGAGCAACAAATTGTCAAGTTAATGTTGATGCTATTGCCAGCTAATTTTCTATGTAGCTCTAACCGTTAGCTAGCTGATGTTGCTTTCCCCCCATTTTATGAAGGCAAAGGTGTGTGTCGCAAGTAGATCTCTGTTTGTGCATATAAAGAGGTGCACACTGCACTTTTACAAGTTTTCAGAGGTGCTTATGTTAAACTTATCATACTCACAGGAAAGAGTAATAGTGTAAAATTGGTACTCATTATTTAAAAAAAATGTATTGCATGATGTGGGTAGGTTGGAGTACAGAGGGTGTGCCTGGTTAAGGGGGAGCCATAACAATTCTTGCACTCGAGCCCTTTGTGAATCTCTTACGCCAGTGCTCAAAACTATGAGTCAATCAGGTACAGTACTTCAGTCAATTAGTTGACTAACGCTTAAGTGTTTGAAACATTTGTCTCAACACACTTTTGTCTGGGAGTTGGATTAATGAAGCTGGGATACTCCCAGGTTTCACAATGCCTGGCTAGATATTGAATATGTGCGCCAGTATCTGAGCAAAACGAGAAAACACATTGTAACTATCGAGTTGCAGCCAAGCGTTATGAGTCACCAAACTTTCAAGAGCCTGAGGAGCTTGACAGAAACATGGGCGGTTGATTAATTGGTTGGAGTGGTTGTTGTAGCTGGAATACACACACATAGTGTACACTGGATCTGTACGGCTGCCGCTATCTGTGACAGGCTACAGTCAGATTGTACTTGGAGGGCCAAGGCTACTGTAATGTTGGTGGTTAGAGAAAGAGGTTTTGGGGAGACTCAACAAATACACACACACACACACACACACACACACACACACACATATACATGCACACATACATATACAGTGAATGTACAAAATATTAGGTAGGCCTACACTCTTTTCATGAAGTACACTGATGAGGTGAGTCCAGGTAAAAGCCATTATCCCTTATTGATTTCACTGATTAAATCTATACAAATCACAAAGGAGAACATGCAGATAAAGAGAAGCAGATGAGATAGAGAAGAATTTTTTTTTTCAAGTTTAATTTTGAGATAATTGAGATGTGGATTGTGCAAAAGGGGCTGCAGCTCAGTATCAGGTAGATGTCCCTAATATTTTGTACATTCAGTGTATACACAACTGGAGATTGTTGTTTTTGTTGTTTGGAGCACTACAGTACACTTAGTCATTATAAGATAAGAAGAAACTTTGATGATCCCCGTGGGGAAATTGGGAAAATCTTATTATAAATGTGAAAGGATGTTTTTCAGAGTTTATGAGGGTGCATGACGGCAATAACAACAAAGAGCAAGTTTGCAGCCATTGTCATTCTAATATGGCTCGGCTGTGTATGGAGGTTTGGAGTTTGAGAACAAATTTTCTCTGTGCACCTCCTTGTCAGCGCTGTTGTCTGTTTCCCCTCTCCCTACTCCTTTGCCAGTGACTTCTGTTTATGCAGAAGCATCAGCTCCGCTCCATCTGCCCCTCACAAAGGAGAGCAGCTCGTGTCGTTCTCTATGTTAATGGCGCTCTCTTTGTGTGCGCTGCGTGTGTTGATAACTCCCAGCTTTAATCCAGCCTGTGTCTTGGGAGAGGAGCGTTCGCGGTGGCGTGCGCGCCAGGATTAGCCGCAAGGGTCGCTGTAACGGCGTCTAATCTACAGCAGGCCCGTTCTTCCCCGACTCAGTGCTTTGAATGCGTCTCTATAGCATACACAATGAGAGAGCCAGACATCCCCGCGCTGCATATGCACAGCATTATTACCGCCGACAATAAGAGGCAGGTTTTTGAGTGGCATGTGGGCTTGTCATGCATTCCCATAACCGGTGTGTGTTTGTGTGTCTCTCGTTGTGCACAGTCAGCTACATGTGTTGAGGCGCTGTCTGGCCAAACACCGCTGGGAGTGAGATATCAAATAAGAACGCTGTTTAATTTATCTATCCAAACAATCCTTCCCTGACTGTATTCATTGATATAATGCATCAACACACACGCACACACACACACACACAGACACACATACACAGTCTCCCTCACTAATAACAGCTAAGGTCAGCCCTCTTCTGTTAGCAGCAGCAGATACGCCTGAGTAATGACTGCAGATACACATCATATAAGCTGTGGGTGTTACCTGCAACCTTTGTTTGCCCAGTCACTCAAACACAAATGGGTTAAGTGGAGGTACGCGTTGTTTTTGGTGTAAATTTGCCCTCATCTTCCCCTCTTGACTGATCTATTGAAGACCAGGAGTTCACTGCTCCTCTGTCCTTCAGGTGAACCATGCGAGCGTCTCTTGTATGAGGGTGCTTCAGGTGTGTCTGAGGGCACCTGGAGTGTCAGAGGCTCAGACTGATAGATGCAGACAGGCAGCACGAGAGAACACCTCGTCCTGGCCCTCATTCAGCTCAGTAGTTCAGCAGGTTCACCCTTTCACCCTTTCCCCTCTGTCTCCCCTCCTGTCTCGAGAGTGAATGGAAATGGGGACAAGACAGAGGAGAGAAAGAGGGCAGGGAGGGGAAAGGAATGAATAGAAGAGAGGAGAAATATTCAGTTTGTTTATTTGTCTTCACACATGAACCTAACTGGAAGAGACGATGTAGAACGGGCATGTAATGTAGAGAGTGGATCTCTCTTTCCCTCCCTCCCTCTCTCTCTCTCCCTCTCTCTCTCTAATGGAGATTGAAAATTGAAGAAAGGGAGGTAAACAGAGAAGGAGAAAAGCTTGAGGGCAGGGACGGAGTCAAAAACGAGCGGAGAGAGGTTTTCGACACCTCTGTGGCAGCTGGCTTTGCCAGTCACGCCATGCTGCGTGGGTTCACTGACATGCATTACTTCACCTGCCCTGTGGTTAGCGGAGGGAGAGACCAAATACACACACAGAGAGCAGAGACCAAATACACACAGAGACTCAGCCTCTACCATCTAATACAGTCACAAGTACATTCACCATCTAATCTATGTCATATCTACATCACTCCAGAACTGCTGTTTCCAAAAGCTAAATCTTCAGACATGTTTTATGGCTTCACTGCTCATCTACCTGCCCCCCTTCCTCCCTTCCTCC
Source organism: Centroberyx affinis (assembly GCF_046629955.1). Classification (NCBI taxonomy): domain Eukaryota; kingdom Metazoa; phylum Chordata; class Actinopteri; order Beryciformes; family Berycidae; genus Centroberyx; species Centroberyx affinis. Next base: position 91,926 of record NW_027282059.1, on the reverse strand, counting down.
CTGCCTCACACACACACACACACACACACACACACCCTGCTTCTCCACACAACCATCACTATTGTTTAATGTGGGATCTTATGACTGTAATTCTTGCATTTTTATTGTTTATCTTCCCATTTTGTTGTTTTTATTGATTCTCTGTAGTGTCTGAGTACCTTAAAGTAATTATGATGATTATGATTATGATTATTATTATCTGTATTATTATGATAATAAAACCACTTACTGCTGCGCATCTCAATTTAGGGATGTCTATTTAGGGATGCCTATGTCTTATTGAAATGTATTTTATTGAGTAACGTAACACACCTCTATGGACATGTCAGTGAGTATTCATGATAGGTTTCATTGCAGAAAATAAAGACTGTCCAGTCATTGAATAAGCAGCATGATCAAAAATGAAAAGTTTGAAAGAATTAGCTGCTGCATGCATATAAGCTGAAATCAATCAAACCATGAAAAATTCTAAAATTGGAACATTTCAGTAACCTGAGTCTTGCTTTAAAGAGCAGTGTCTCTGCCTAACGAAGGGTTTGTGGGTATAATGTACAATAACTTACATAAGGTTTTACGCATCCTCAAGAGAGAGAGACAGGAGACCTGCCACAAAAGCCACCCTCAGCTCCCACCACCATGCCTCCCATGACCTATTACACAACACACACACACACACACACACACACACACACACACACACACACACACACACACACACACACACACACACACACACACACACGTACAGAGATGTAGGCAATTTCCTCATCATTCAAATTTAATTTTCAAAAAATGTCAAATTATTTAATTAATTAGTTAATTAATTATGTTATTAAAACTTTTCATTTAAATGCCTGAACCCAAATAAACTCCCAAATATACATCCAAACACATATCCCTATTTTGTTACATGATGCCTGCTGGGCTGTGGAGAAAGTGGTAAAAATAGAAATAATCATTTTACAGACAGAGGCCTCCGGACATGTGGCAGTTACACAATATAGAGACACAGAGACTCAGAGACAACACAAACAAAGCCATCCTCTGGGGACATGTGAGACTTACACAATCCAGCGGGTCTGAGTGACGAGGTGTCAGTTACATGTCACATTGTGCACGCCGTTATATAAATTATCCCCATTATATAAAAAACACATCTGAGATGGGACTGTGTCATCCATATTGCCGTATCACTAACACGTTGACTTACATAAATGAGACTTCTCAGTGCATCACCCAACACGAAATGCACTCCCAGGGGAAATCAGTCATGCGTCATCCGAATGGTCAGTCTGTATTGTGTTTATACCTGTTCACATTACGACCATATACGCATCATCATACTATACTATAGAGGTGTCAGTCTCCAAGATCTGTTGTGTCTCTGGTGGGATCGTTAACACCCCAGGCACTATGACCTAACTCTATGCTAGCTAGTAAGTTAACCTGTTAAGAAGCTTCAGCGTTTTTGTTTTATTAGATAATATAATGTGAAGAGTGGCAGGAGAAAGGGAGGGGATGACAAAAGTAAAAAAAAAATGGATTCAAGTCAATGACGTTGCAAGTTTTTGGTCTGCACCTTAGCTGATCCACAAGGACACCATTAAAGCTCTTGATGATCTTCCTGGTTTTATGCCAATTCTTTCCCACCGCTAAATCTTGTCTGGTTGCATGAGAGTGTGAGCTGACTTCCCTTTTGTGACTGCCAAATTGAAGCAAGGGGGAACCTCGGGGTGGAGCGCAGCACAACCATTACTGCATAGACTGTCCTCACCTAAATGGGGATGTGTATACTACTGTAGGTGTCACTCCCATGTGCCTGGTTTCTGCCAACCTATCCACTCAGTGGTAAACCTTTCAAAAAAAGGGCATTTAACCAAGAATAGGCTAGTATAATCGTAAAGCTATAGTGTTTTCAGAGGTCTCACTATATAATGCAGCAGTTTGCGAGCTTAGATTTTTTAGACACATTTTGATTTTGCTCTAATGTATATAAATTCAATGTTATGCAGAAATATTACAGAAACATCATTATAATCTGATAAAAATCTGTAAATCTTTCTTTTATTGTAATTTGTTTATTAGTCTGTTTTTGATTTGTCATCTCCCAATATATGATCATTCTTGTTTTTTTATTCCTAGTAATTGATTGTTTCTTGCAAGTTTAGCACAGCACAGAAAAAACACTGTTCTATAGCAACTGAAAGGGAAGCACCTGCTAATGGCAGGATTTTGCTCATTGATTTTATTAATAACGCAACTGTTACAGTGTGGGATGCAGGAGAGATCAGATTGGAAACCAAAGTTGTCCTCAGAGTCAAGGTTCATGTACCAGTGCCTTCGCCAAGTAGTGGAGAATTCGGCAATACATGTGGCCAACGGCATTTAGGGCCATTAGCACAGGGTGTGCCTGTCCTTTCCAATTCTCTGCTTTGTGTGAATGACTAAGCATCCACATTAACCTAAATGCGCTGACAGCTTTATGGCTCTTGAATGGAGATTAAAATATTGGTGCAATGTGGCCAACAGCTCTCAGGTATGGAGCGACCCAGGTGAAATGGTTGTGAGGAGACATTCCAAAGATCATCACTTCTTTGTTTATGTGCTGTCATGAAGAACTGAACACAGTATAACATGCTAAAAAGAATTTTCCTATTCTTATATGTATTTTACTTAGGATTTGGTCTGAGATTCGTCAAACCTCTAAGTTTCCCACACATATCTTTCAACACACTAAACAAAAAATAGTTTATATGCGACTATAGTTTGAGAGAACAATAGCAGATAAGGTTTGGAGCCGTGTTGTTTCTTGTGTGTTTCTAGGTGTGAACAGGTCTGTCTATCAAACAACGGAACTGTTTAAACTAGATAAAGTCAGTCCATTACCAACTCAGGTGTGTAACCATTCAAAATCAAGTCTATTTCTTTTGCTACAAACTAAAGTCAACATGTGTAACACCTGGACTGATAAGTAGCTCAAAGGTTTACCTTCTAAAATCTTCAGACAAAGACACAGGGATGAAAATGGCATTCTTATCAGTATGTGGAATGACAGCCATTCTGTTCCTGATGCAGTTGATACAGCACTTTCAATATAACCAGCATTCTTAAAATAACCCTTGACCCTGACTAATTGCTGTACTACTACTGTTTCAATATTGCTCTGTTCCTATGGTTACAAAGTTAAAAAGCCATTTACAGTCCGTCCTTTTCGCTGTGGTATGTCAGGTATATATGATGGGTTTCATTCCAAAACACCATATATTCATTTTGAAATTCATCTATCAATATTTCAAAAACAAAAATGATCCTATCCTTAGTAAGACTGAAAACTATTTTGAAACCGAAGTTCCTAAAATAAGTCATCACTTTGATAATTACACATAATCTGTTTTGCTTTCACGCCCGTGATCATTTTGTGAGGGCAGGTGTTTTCAAATGTTGGATATCTAATTTTGGAATGAAACCCTTCATATATTATATCTACATATTTGGTGGTTAGCCCCAGACAGAAACCATTTTAAGCAGCTGTTGGCCAGTAACAATTCGTGCTTGCATGCGTGTCATCTCATCAATTAACAGTTGGTTTGATGAATGCATATTCATCTATCCTGAGGTGAACTATACTTGTTTGTCAGTTGGTTGATGATGACTCACTTGTAGATATACTCACACATACAGCGCACACAAAACCCACTATTAATGTCAGAGACACATTATCTGTGTGAGACATCTCACCTGTACAGTCAAATACATGTGTAACGGCTCATTTCAATATGCATTTATCACCTGCCATTCAGAAGACCACACAGACCAGACCCCTGCTGTCCAAGCCTATAGTACGGCCATTGTGTTTTTGTGTGTGGGGGTGTGAAAACGACCGAAAGAGTTTGTGTGGTTTGTGTTCACTGCAGTGAATAAATGATCTGTGAAAGTTGAAGAAATAACGAGGAGGCCAGAAAAAGGGGAATTGAGTGCACAAAGGAGAGAAAGATGGATTGTTGTGGAGAGAGACAGACAGACACATCGGGCCGGACAGAAACAGAGAAAGAGGCCGAAAGAAGAAGCTCAATGGGCGTTTGGCGTGCTTAGCGCTGAAGGTTTGCGTACATTGTATTGCGAGAGACAACAGCGTTGCAGAGTGTGCCTGTGCATGCTTGTATGAGCCACTGTATTGGAATGCTGGCCTCGGGCACTCAGCAGCTCTCAGCTTTAACTTCTGTAAACAAACTAATAGCAGGAGACTGGGAGACCACACAGCCTCTCCAGTGAAATACTGACTGCAGCCTGTGGTGCCATGCTGCTGTCCTCCACATGGAAATGAAGAGTACTGTATTGGAGAGGAAGGTGGTATCAAGCACTGACGTTTTAGCAGATTCAAAGTACTGAAGGAGGTCTAAAATACACTGTAAAACCTCATGGTGCAATTTAGTGAAATCAACTCATCTTTAACCATTAATACAATGTGTATAGATGTGTTTGTCAGTTTCAACTCAAAAGTGCTAGTTATGAGCTTCATTACTTATAATCATGAGTTGACTTAAAATTATGAGTTGAAAGAACATAAAGCATATAAACATTCACTAAACTGATCATTAGATAGTTTATTGAGAAGCACTGTTAGCTTATTAGCAGACTTCCCAGTATGCATTGCATTTGGTTTAACTCCTGCAAAATTCTTCTTCTTCTGGTTTGAATGAAGTTACAGGATGGAGACTTGTTATATGTATATCTTAGGTGAATCATGGGTCAATTTCTGATTAAAAAAAAAAAAAAAACATGTTAAAATTTAGTATCTACAGATTTTGGAAATTCAGTAAGGTGAAGCAGACATTCTCTATTACACATGGCAGTACCCACTTAGCATGTTTATTGCAGCTACATACTTAATGCAAAACAGTGTAATAATCATGTGATACATGAGCAACTCACACTAAAACCTCCTCACAGGAATAAGTAACACTGGAATGCAGTTCATCAATTAATGCATTCAGCTTGTAAACACTTATCAGCATGACTGGGCTTGATTGAACTTATTGTCTTAAGTTCACTCAGCTAGTTTTTCTACATTATAACAACTAATGATCTTTGACCTAACTATTCAGTGCTATTTCAATCAATTCACAATTTTAAGACAGCAAGGAAACTTATGTTTTTAAGTTGAAGTGCCTTAATGTTTTTAGAGTGATACCTTTAAATTGTGTTAAAATGTTTGATTTCAACTTCTACTTCTGTATATTGAAATGTGTTTGATGCTGCCATTTTAGACAGCATTGATATATTTATTGTATGGCAACAATTATCATTAGCTTTATCATAAAAAAAAAAACCTCAGTTGGACTCTGATCAGTTTGTTGAGAGCTGCAGGTTTGATGTTGCTCTTTGATGGTGTGCCTGAGGCCAGGCTGATCCTAGGTCAGTAAGCAGCCGCTGAGGTGTCAGCCTTTCTCAATCATCCCTTTGTTTCGCTCCTTGATAACAATCCAACTGTCGCCTCATTATGAGCCTAAACAGGTTGGATGACATGTTCAACATCCAAGAAACCTCCCTGTGCACTCGCCTTCAGCACAGCAATCGCACGCGATGGGCATTCTTTGGGTGTTGAAAGATCACACCATAGCTTTACCTCTGTGTGACTGTGTGTGTGTGTGTGTGTGTGTGTGTGTGTGTGTGTGTGTTGCCAACACTATAAACCAAACGCTTATAGTTAGTCCAACAGCTACACAATAAATCAAGGGAATTCTCAGTTCCAGTGTCTATATGCTAACAAAATTTATTTGATGTGTGTCTGCGTGTGTGTATTCATTGGCCCATAAAGGGAGTGTTGTCTCTGCACGTCAGTGTGGCGTGCATGGCCTGTGTGTGTGTATGTGTGTGTGTGTGTGTGTGCTTGGGTGGGTGGGTGGGTGGATGAGGTTGAAGGGACCCACGGCTGCAGCATTGTCTGCTGGCTGAACTCTTGTCATGATGGATGTGCGTTGAGGAAATCGTTACTCTATAATGATGCTCCGATTACTCCGACTTATGAAATGTATTAACCAACGCAAATGCCTCAAATTCCATTTCCTGCTCCACACAGGAGGTGGGGGCCGAATGCAATTACATGTAGAGTGGGGATTGATTTTGGATTTTCCTTGTCTCCCATCCCACGGACGCCCACACCACTCTGAGTTCACTGAGTTCCTGTTGGGCTCTTTAAGTGAAACCCTGAACTTTGCCAGTCCAGGTCATCAGCTGAGAGGAGAGGAGAGGAGAGGAGAGCAGAGAAGAGCAGAGGAGAGCAGAGGAGAGGAGAGGAGACTGGCAGCCGGTATGCACACTGAGCACATTTTCAGCTTTACAAACCATTTAGTAGCTGAAGACTAATCCTTTATAGAAAAACCTGTTTCTCTGTTCTGCCAAGTATTGGACAAGGTGTTTTCCTGGCTGGGGAGAAGTTGTCATGGAGGATTAGTTCAGAGACCCAGAGAGATTCCCAGCTGTTGGGACTTGTCTCATTATGCAATATAGCCAGTGTCTCCATAACCAGTTGAAGAGGCAAGCTGGCTGTATGCAAAAAGGGTCATTTGTCAGTTGATGTTGTCCTCTCTCCTCGGGGCACGATTACTCTTGGTTGTGAGATATAAACCTGCTCAATCTAATCAGGTTTGGCAACCTGATAACTAACTCATATTAAAAATCTAAACTCCAATTGGCTTATCTTTAGCATAATTGGATTGTTTATCGTGTATTTTCATTGAGAAAGGCAGACTTCACACGTCACAATGACATCCTGTGTGATTATGTCAAAATTACCTTACTAGCATGCATGTCTCTATACTGTATTTACATCATCATTACTTTGTAAATTTGTGCATTACTGTATAGCTGGGCTTCTAAAATCTGTTATGTTATTACAAAGCTATCACTGCAGCTCAGCCTCTTCTTTACAAAGGCATTGTTACTGATGAAGTGTTTACTGATGCGAGGCTGTTCTGTTCCTCCACAAAGTGTGATTGGATTCAAGCTGAATGGATGCCAGATCAGCTCAGTTATTCCTATAATGGCAGATCAGGGCAGATTATCTCTCAAGATTTGTCTGTCATTTGCATCCTCCCACTAATAGTCAGACAGCCAAGCCTACACACATACACACACACACACACACACACACATTCATACTTCCCATGCTGTCCTAAAATGTCATGTCCTATCGTTATTGTACCTGTGATGTATTCACTTCACTTCTTGCAAACTCTGTTTCCAGATGGTTTTACATTTTCCTTGTCTCCACATTTACATACTCCATCCTGTAAAATCATGGACCTCCAGTATACTCAATGGTCTACAGTGTCAAACACAGGAAAGTGGCCCACCTCTCCACTAATCCTCCGCTCTCACCAACCTTTGTTCCTGAGCTCTATTGTATTTGAACTTATATTTCCATCCTGTCATTTATGCTCCATACGTGTCTGTTCTTTCCAGTGTAGAAGCACTGCGGTGAAATACTTTGAAGTGTTCCAGCTTAGAGCTTAATGCAGAGAGAGACAGCGAGACACAGAGAGACAACGAGAAACAAAGGGGTCGACATGAAAAGAGACAGAGAAAATGAAAGAGAAAAATATCCAGAGTGAGACCTGGACAGAGAGACAGAAATAGAGAGAGAGGAAGGAGGAAGGCAGACTTTATCAACCAGAGGTCCCATAAAAAACTGTCACGCTGCCTGACTGGGAGCCATGGAACCCACAGTGGGAATCTGCAGATTTTCCCCTCGCCATAAGTGTGTTCAAATACAGTACATGCATATTAGTGATGAGTCAAGTAGAAAATGGATGAAACAGCATGATTCCATCGAGTCATGGTTTTCCTATCAAATGTGCAATGATTGTCATGGGCTTGGATCTGAACACACACACACACACACACACGGCCACACACACGCAAACACAGGATCGCTTCAGGCTTCGGGGGCCGGTTTCTGACAGGTCGTGGGAGGATCAAAGTTCAGATTTTGAATGCCAGACACAAGACCGTAAAGGAAAACAAAAGAGAGAGAGAGAGGAGGGAAGAGCAGATAGAGAGAAAGTAGACAAAGCATTGATAGAGCCCATCAGGATTTATATTAGCAGGAAAAGGGGGGATGATTTACAGAAACGCGTGGGTGAAGATGCGATCAGAGTTTGGCAGAGGAGAGGCCAAACAGATGAAAATAAGAGATTATCCACATAACAGAGGTAACAGTTTGTGCCGCATCAAACCATATTTGTCATGTACAAAACTTCATCCCCCCTTCACACTCTCTCTCTCTCTCTCTCTGCCTCTCTCTCTCTGTCTCGCTCTCTCTCTCTCCGTCTTGCTCTCTCTCTCTCCCTCCTTGGCAAGGGAAGCAGGATGTCTTTCATCCAGTTCAGTTGAAGGATCAAAGCTAAAAGGCTACTCTGCTGAAACTGACCTCAATTTGCACCGCTGCGCACTCCGCACCACTCCAACATACACAATCCTATAGTTCCCCTTACATCCCCCCCTCTCCCACCCGTTGCAGTTCCGCCACCCTTATACACACATGCTCCTTCCCTTCCTGTATGCCACACTACCTCATCCACTTAAGACGGGAAATCTCTCAACGCCTTGAACCCATTAATAGTACAATTTATAACCCCCCGCACAATAATACAACGATATATTACATTCACACTTGCGCCATTTATTAAACTGTATCACATGTGTTACACATTATCAGCTGTATAGATTATCAGTATGTGCTAGACTAATTTATAGGCTGGCCCTTGTTTGTGTTTGTTAGATAACTTGTTCACAATAGCTTTACCCTGCTCTGTACTTCAAAGAGCAGCCTGTGTTTAGCTTCCTCTCTGTGTCTTCTTTCTCACTGTTTTCACTACAAACAGCTTCTCTCCTTAAGCTCCCCACCCACACACATGTATGCTGTGTACACATATTTGTATACACATACACATATTCTCGACAGCACACATAGAGTATAGAGTATATGCCCCCCAATAATTCCTACTATGATGATATGAATGTGATTGATAGGTCACACCTGCTATGTACTGACGTTTCGTTGCTGCTGTACTTTGGAAAGGGGTTTGCAATCTCCACTTCTATCAGTTTGCATGCCATGATGTGCAGAAATTCAACTCTTCCTACACACCTTTTCCAAACAGCAATCTGAAACCACAATCAAGGCACAATCTATCAGGAACAGAAGCAATCGTGTAAACAGACTTTATGTAATGTTGGTAATGTGACCAGATTCTATGATATGCCTCTTGTATCTCATATGACAAATCTGATTGTTATCTAACATTATAGTTTGTTCTACTGTAAATGTATAGGTAAACATTAGCCTACTGTGGAACTAGGAACTCCCTCAATACAGGGATGGGATTCAGTTATAAGAACATTCCTGTTAAGTTAAAGCATATAGTCACCAATCAGTCATTCAGATTTCTTTTCACCATCTTGAAACCTTCAAACTTCTCTCTAGTTATCCACTTACCTCTCATCTACATCTTTCTGTCTCTCCTCTGCAAACAAGACCACAGTGGAGCAGCCAGTTCTATAAATGACATTCTTGGGCGCCCCCTTCTGGGCTGTAGCTACAGTCCACACTTTCTTCTGAGAATCTCTCTTGACTGCAAATTGAGAGAAGAGAGAAAGAGAGTCCTGAGGATACACTGAGGCTGCCCGCCAAGGCATGTATCCTTATTGTCACTGACTTCACAAAGGAAATGAAGACATATTAAATCCTATTTTCTGTGAGCCGATATGCTGCACATAAGTCCAGTTAATATTCACTGAAGCCAATTGAGTTGCTGATGTCTGTGTTAAATCCTTATAGACAGATCCATGGGATAGAAAACTCAAGTGTGGCATTAGAGGACTCATTCGAGTTAAGACCTTCTCTTCCTTTCACACAGTGGAAAGCAAGACTAAAACACTTATTCAATTTAAATCTGCTTAAAAAAAATACAAATAATATTGCCTTTTTACTCCAAATCCTATTTTCTTTAAATCCTATCCTGTCCTTTAATTCCTAATTTCTTGAATAGTTTTCAGAATAGATCCCCTATTTTTCCAATTACTGAATCTTCCCACTTTATGGTATTACCTCTCACTACATATAAATATTATGTTTACTTCCTTTGTCTTAATATCATTTAATGAAAATCCTTTATGTGAGACTTTCTCACTTTGACAACATTTCATGTAAACTCAATTCAATTCAAACTGTATTGTCTCAGAGAAATTTGTTTTGCAGACAGATTTTACAACAGAAACACACAATACAAACACATAATACAAATTCAGTTAACACAATAAAAACCTACTAAAACATAACACAAATAAATTAAATACATAAATAAAAAAAAACAAATCACAGCATATATCATACACATAAACATCAGTTGCATAGACTAAACAGGGCATGAATAGCTTGGTATAGCACAATAAAAAGGAAAATACAAAGATTTTATATTGGCATAATGCACTACATCGTTTAATTAAGCAATCTAACTGCAGTGGAAATTAATGGGTTGTGTCAAAAAAGGTTACAACCAATGACCAATGACAATAGAAAACAGAAATTGAGCATATAACCTCAGCCTGGTGAGCTTATGACTTTATCATCATTCTCTTCCTGATTGCGATTGGCTTGGGCCCATCCGGCACACAAATAACCCCGAGTTGTAACAAATTCCACCTGTTTATAAACACAAACAGTTATCCACACACTCTGAGCTGTCACATCTCATCAGAGATCTGAGGAGCTGAGGAGCAAACACACTGCAACATGCATCGATTACTTCAGCTGGTCCCTGTGGACCTAAGCTGTTTTCTCTCTGATGTTTTCAAATTATTCTTTTTTCAGCTTTATTGCTTTTGTTATTATTCACACAAGGAGGGATGAACATATGACAATGCAATATGAGCCCGTAATAAAACTGTATTACACAAACAACTTATCAGAATACAGTATGTGTCATGAAATCTTTCCTGTAGCAGAGGGAGTCATGCTGGCTCTACCTTACATTTTCAACACCCATGTGGATTTTTCAGTTGGCTAGCTAGACTTTTTCCCAGAAAGCACTTCTCCACGGCTCTCAGGGTCGATCCAGACTGTGCCTCCTGAGACACAGTAGCCTGTTGTCTGGCCTGGGGGGCAGGAGGAGCCGTGTTATGGGAGGGCAAGGGGACATGTTATGTTAACCTGGGTGGTAAAAGCCTGAACATATTTGGGAAAATACCCCTTTATACACTTTCTCACCCTCCCTCTTTCTTCAGCCCCTTACCGTTAACTGCTGTTGTTCTCCCTTCTTCCCTGTGTCTCCACAGTGCTTAAGGCCATGGAAGAGGTATCACCAGGGGGTACATCAGATGTTCTTTCGCCACCCTGTTGTAATATTGTTCCTCTACCTCTCCCTTCATCTCTTCATCCATCTATTGAGTGTGTTATCCAGCAACGTGTCAGCAGTCAGACTGAAAGGCTCTCTGTTCCCCCTAACGCTCCCTCTTCCATTGTGTCTATCTGGTTGCTTTTCCAAGCTAAGCCTGGCACAGGCCTGGATTTCCGGAGCCCAAAATTCGAGCCCAGGGAACTGGACTCCTCCGGGAAGGGGAGCAGCAGGAGATGGAGCGCCACTCAAAAGCAAAACAAACCCAAAAATCAGGGGTTTATTTAAAATCTCCCCGTCTTATATTTACAGCAGTGCTACAGGCTAGTGATTAGCCACACATGGGTCATGGGTTTCTAAGCCTCACTTAATTTCCCTTGGAATCCATATTTTGTGTGTTTTACAAGAGGCAAGATACCAGCAGGGATTGGATTTATGCCTTGTCATTAAAAACATATTATTGCTCGCTGCAGTTATAGTGACTGACTAAACAGTAGCTACGTGATAGGCGTGGTAAACGTTCTTTTAATGAGAACGCATTACCAAAACATAACATTATATTCTTTGGTATTTCACTTACTTTCCAGTGCAGCCATGTTTGATTGCAGCCTTTGACGCAGCATTGAGCCACATTCATAGATTTTGTGCTATCTGATGTGCCTTCACAAACAAGCGAGTGCTCCAGGTTACTGTAATGTCAACGGTAGCCATATGATCTCACTGCAGTGATCTTTGACATTGATGGATTCATACTTGTTTGATGTCTCCTGTTGGATCTGACTACAGTTGAAATGCCCTGCACAGGAAGGAAGTGCTCACCCACTGGTCGCCTGTTCCCTCTTCAGGAGCTGTATGGGGGGGGGGGGGGATTTCAGTGCAATATTTACAGTGACCTTTTCCTCTCACTGGCCAGGGGCCCATGGGAAAAAACTGGAGAAGACAAACAATGAACAATAGGGTTTAGGGATGAGCTATGGTGCCAGCGCAGCATGTGCCATTACGGGATGTGGATTGCAGAGGGTGGGAGGTCACAGCGAGGATCAAGGCCCCATCACTGTCCCCCAGGAGCACACCTGGGACACCTGCTCTGTTCTATTAAAAGACACACTATGCAATGATGTGTTGCTTGCTTGATTAAATTACTGTCAGCAGAAGGTAGTGACGTTATGGACAATATGACTCTGCATTAGAGTGGTTCTTGTTGTCCTGTATACTGTTAGATGTTTGTGAAAACAGAAGCTGGCCTGGGCATGAAACCAAATTCATGTGGGACCTGGCATCTTGTTTCTCCCAGAATTCTCTACCATACAGCACCTCACATGAAGATGTATCAAAAAATGACTCATATAAAACTACAAGAACCCTCTGTGCATCAAATAACTCATTGATTTCTAGGTGAACTACTTGGTATGTGTGATATGCCACTGTTGTTCTCTCTCATTGGCAAAAATGCTGTACCACTGAGACTAAGATCAAAATGACCCTCCAGAGGCATTGGCCTAAATTGGTGTTTATGTAGACAAATGTGTTGCATCAGCATCTGTGCTGATTAGCGGCCAACCTCCCAGATCACAGTTTGATCCCTCAATTATCAGATTAACCCCGTCTAATTGGACAATGTGGTTTCCCCAGGGATTGGGCCTTGTCTTATCACAGAAATTCTTTTTGCCCTGCACAATTTGGTAAGATAAATGTAATGGTATCAGCATTCTAGTGTGTGCCTGGGTGGTCTCTGTTGCATTTCTAATGATGCTGTGCCTTTCCCAGAACAAGTGGAAATACCTCAGTGATGCACCGTGAAAAGAGAGAGGAGGAAAGGAGCAAACTCCCACTGGGCCTCAGCATTCTCACACTCTTCCTCTGATGAAGGGACATCTAACACTTCAGAGAAGCATACGTACTGGCTGATAATGCCATTTTGTGCCATTTAGTCCTAGGTCAACTCTAAGCACAAAAGTGATGACTGGAATTAAGCTCTTCAAGACAAAAGCACAAAACAAATACATCCTATTAGACAAATTCAACACAGTCATTGGCAAAACATTCCAAAACAGTTGTAAGTATCTAGGAGAAATTCAGTCAGATCATGTGTCAGTCTGTTCTGGGAATAAGTATTATATAATATAGGTTGTTTGCTCTGGTGTAGGTACTGGACAAGTCTCTGAGAAAATGGCAACACAATGGGATGTTTAAGTTTCCACATAACAAACATAATTTCCTTGGAAATAAATGGTTGTCATGTCAACTTCCAGCGTGTAGGCATTAGCCTACTTTTTCTGCGTCAAAAATCAGATGTTGATTCATGTGGATTCATGGATCAAAGAAGGGTACAGTACATGCATTTGTAAGCATTTGTGTCAGAAAAAAATATAATTCTATTTTTCATATTAGAATGTATCTAAATACAATCTTCTTGCATACTATTATACAATAAATAAAACATGCACGTCAAGTTGACTAAGTTGACTAAACTAAATCCTGCATTAAAAACCACTATATTAGCATAATTACAATATTATTAATTTAAAAATCTGACTCCAAACTTCAGTATATATAATGATAATTTATCGTTTTATTTTGTGTCAGTTGTTTTGTCTGTCTTGTGACACAGGGCAGTGGCTGACAGGGAGGTCGGAGGGAGGAGGGAAGGCCGGAAGTTGATAGAGGAAACAGGAAAGTCTCGCTGGAGTCCAGCCGCTTTAAACTGTAAGTTATCTTTTTCTGTTCGTTTTTGCCCTAAAATGGTCGACAGAAAAGCAGTGCTACTATTCCATAACAGGTGGAAATATAAACACTTCGTAAGGTTACAACGAACGCAAATGACAGTCTTTTCAAACCCCCCGATCATAATTTGTTAGCTTGCTAAGCAAACGCAGGCTAGCCTAGCTAACATTAGCTGTCAAAATTGTCAACAAAGCAGAGACACATCTGCCTGTAATCTCTGATGGGATCTTTGGTATTGTGTGTGTGAGTCTTTAGGCGTCAGTAACGTTAACGTTAATTCAGTCGACAATAATAGATAAACAGCTGACAGATGCGGCTAATGCTAACATCAGGCAATGCCTAGCGCTGATACGTGTTGTTCTGTCAGTAGGAGAGAACCTCGCACTATATTACATTCAGAAATCTGGCAATTCAATGTTGCCTTGCTTGTGGCAAAAGCCATATACCACATAGAACATGTTCTAAGACGTTTTACGAGTTACTGAGGTCTTCTGTTAAATACGGCCTGTAATTGACGCACCAAGCTGCACGTAGTTTTATAAAAACTGAAATAGGATTGTTTCACGCTGCTCGTTATCGCCTTCCACGCTCCACGGTGTATTTTGGTGGAGGAAGAATGACAGCCCAACCAATTCTAAAAGCTGACATTTTTATTGAAACGAAACTTAATGCAGCTGATGCATGCTGAATTGAAGAGAGTATCCAATCCCTTCGTAAAAGGTCTTTAGTAATGTTCTACCAGCCAGGTATGCACCATTAAGATTTTAGAATGGAGTTCCTCTTGTTTTGGGTTTAGGCAATGACATAGCCAACTCTAGGTATCCTACAGCCTCTCTGTTTTTACCCATGGTTTTTACACCCGCTTTGTTTGCATACATTTTCCTTGTTTCGGGGGAACAAATAGCCTTGCTGGGTGAACATAATATTCTCTCTTCACGGAATTTGTTAGTTCCGTCAGGAAGGCTAGATTGGAATGAATACAGTGAAACCCAATTTAGTGACAGCAATTCAAAGAGGCAGAGCTACCCTGTAGAACATATCTCTCTCTCTCTCTCGACTTGCTCTCACTCTCTCTTTGAGAAACTATACTGAAGGGGGAGGAGGGGATGAGCTGTCATTACAGTATGTGGCTTGATATGCAGTAATAATAATGGCATACTTAATTGATCCCCATAGGGAATTTCTCTTTTCTTTTTGAGGGAGGTGTATAATGTACAGTTCATTCATACAGTTCACAGACTATGTTCTTTAACATTGGTCTCTAACAGCATGGGCTAATGTTTTGTCTTTTTTATGGTGATCTATAAATGGCAATTTGGGAGGCTTGCTAGTAATGCAACAGTTTGAGATTTTGATGGCATTATTATGGTGCGCGGGAAAGATCATGATTTCGTGTTTTTACGATTATCATGCTTTTTTTTTTTTACAACACTAAGGATGGGGGAAATAAAATAAGCATTTTATACCTAAAGGTTTTATTGTATTTTTAACAACATTTCTTTTGGTTCTGCTGGGATGCTGTCTCTTGTCTATTAGCAAATGTAGCCTCCAAACAAACAACATGATTCATGCAAAATACTGTAGAACTATTGTAAAAATACTTGTGATGCTGGTCATTTACTTGTAGCGCTGTCCTCCATCATTGTGCAGTTAAAAATAAGAGTAGGTGGGAGGGTCCAAATCAGAGTACTGGAAATTGAGTTTTGAAAGCCAGGAATATCAGCACTTTAAGTAATTGTTGAGTCATTGGTATTGACTACCAACCCTACCAAACTCCGCTATTAAGTGATGGTCATTTTGTTCTATAAAGTAAAAATCTTACTTAATGCACCTGCAATTTTAGGTAGGCTCTACAGTGTCTAACTGTGATGGAATTGATGTGCAAATCTGTGTACATGAGAATGAAACACACAGTGTGTGTCAGAGAGGTCAAGAGAGCACTGCTGCAGCTGTGGTTGTAGAACAATTGCACATACAATTATTTTCTAGTAGATCTAAAGCTTAAAATATTACTTAGCCTACTTATTAAAGCTAAAGCCCTCTCTTGTTGTGATATAGTGCCAATCGATGTCAGCAAGTCTAAAGTTACCACTAACAGTGTTTTGTCTCATTAAGTGTAGTGTTTTCAAACAGAACATGGTCTAAGCATAGAATTCCTGCTCCTGTGTGCTTTTGTCAAATATTGTTATAGCATACTTTCTTTAAATAGGCATTTTCAGGGAAAACTTTACCTTACCATGTGTGTTTGTTTAACTGATTGATTGTATGAGAGAGTAAGTGTGAGGAATTGATTGACAGGTCGATGGCAGGCAGGCCCATGTCCCAGGAACAAGTTGTCATTGAGCTGCTCCATCATTTGGACCGGCAACCATGCTAGCGAGTCCCTAGGCCCTTCAGTGAGAGCCTATAGAGCTCTACTCCACACCCCAAATCTCAGTTCTCCTCCTCCTCCTCCTTCCAAATGACAGCACCCCTTGGCTAGGGGATGCGGGTAAGGCTACACTGATCCATTTCCTGCCCCCTCACGGGGCTCTAATTGGAAAATTTGGGTGGCCCTGCTTGTTTGTTTTGGTGGAATGTGGTGGGTTATATTTTTGAGTCTTTTCCTCAGTGCTGCTGCTCCGTAGATCCCAGGGTGAATTGAGCAACAGGGGTCAGGCCTAGCCTTGTTTGTGAAGTGGCACTTCTCTCTCACCCCTGTCCGCTCTCCCCAGTCTGCCCCACCTGGTAGCCTCCTTCCTGCTGACAGGATTGCTGGGCCACTGGTTTTCACAGTCCCATTTTCCATGACCCAGTCAGACCACAGACCTGGACAGACCACACTGGAACTCCAGACAGATAGAGGAGCTTTGGGCTGGGGAAAGGGTCACAAAGCAGCTCAAAGAAACAGGCTAAAAATTTTATGGATTAAGCCTATTCACTGTAGAACCTAGCAAGATATGTTTTAATTCAGCATGAAATTAGGGAAGGTGTTTATTTGTAGTCTAGGCAACAATGTTTTTGTAATTTATGAATGTTGATTTATGATTGTTGACAGTCTGACAGTTTGTGAGGATGGTTCTCACGCTTGTGAATGTGCTGTGTTTTTATGTAAAGCAACAGGGGCAGTTGTGTTATAGCATGGTTTATGAAGGTTTAAACCCCCTCTCCATTTGCCATGTCATTCAGCAGAGCTGCCTGTCTCCAGTTGCTAAATCCTCTAAAAACATCTTCCTGCATTCGTAGGCCTACACTTCATATTTCTGTTTATTATTCCAGGCTTTTTAAATGAGAAATTGGGCCTTCATGCTTTCGTTAGGCCTAAATCTGAAAAGCAACATAAGACTAACAAACAAACAAACAGCCAGCACTAAGGATAACAAACCCCGAGGGCAGACATCAAGATAGTAAGATAGAGAGCCAGAGCCACACAACTGATCACTCTGTCCTCCTCTGTCAGAGCAGACACTTCAACAGTGCTGAGACTGGCTGCTTGCAGAGGAAATGCTGACTCATTGTGGAAGGACTGAGTGACTGGCCAGTGGTTGCAGCATCTGTTTGGAAACAGAATAACAGACTCTAGCTGGAGGTTATCGCTCATGTTATTAGTCTGTTTATGAATTCAAACTTAAATAATATCTGCTCAGCTCATATTGGTATGATCTAATTAAGATCTGGTTGCCACAGATTCCTGACATTTTTTGGCTATTGACTCCATCAAAACACGCTGCTCTTTTTGCCACTCTCCACTGCGGACCGGCTCAAAGGCATGTGCTGGCCTGGGTGTGAGTGAGGACTGAGGAGGATTGTTTCAAGCTCTGCCCAGCCTGTGTGATCAGGCAAGTCATCTCAGGCAGGGTGATGTTTGGCTGGCTCTGTGCATTCAGAGGGGTGTTGGGGGGGGTAGATCTTTGATGGAATCTGGTGTTTGTGTAATGTTGGGGAGCACAGAGTGAAATGGTGTTAGTGTGGGGGTGCTGCGCCGCCGGCGTGGTGAGTTAGCTGCTCTGATGGGAGATGGAGGGGGGGATAGGGGTGATGAGTTGTCTGAAAGGGTCCCTTTGTGCCCCCTTAGCCCATCTCTCTCTCTCTCTCTCTCTCTCTCTCTCTCTCTCTCTCTCTCTCTCTCTCTCTCTCTCTCTCTCTCTCTCTCTCTCTCTCTCTCTCTTACACACACACACACACACACACACACACACACACACACACACCTGCCAATCACTGCCACATGTGAGTCACCTTTGAGCCCAGACCAGCTTATGATCTAAGGCATGAACGCCTCATTCATGAGATGGACACGCTACAGTGTGTTGATATGGTGGGTCGGATAGATAAAGATCCCCTTTGGTCTACTCATTTGTTAAATTCATGTACGATCCACCTTAAAAATCATCTATTCACCTATTATCAGTAGGATGAAACCCTGATTCCAACTCAGCAACCCCCCAAATGACAACCTGCCCTCCCCCATTCTCACACTGACCCCCTCCATGGCAGTGAGGGTGTGAAAAGCTACATACGCAGTGGAAGTGAGTATATTTCCCTCGGAAGACGGACAGTTGATGACTTGGTAGATAAGGCTGTTGACCTAAGTTAAGTCACCCCTGCTGTGTGCTGCCATCCCCTGTCCTGGCACAGCATGTCCTCTGCATTAACCCCATCAGCAGGGGAAAATCAACCACATAGCAGAACCTGAAACTCGGGGCGTATTTCATTGTCAAGCGACTCTTTAGCATAGTGCTATACAATAATTCTTTTAGCTGAGCCTAATCTTGGGCTTTAGACCTTTTTTTAAACTGAAATAAAAATCCATTGCTGCCATCTAGCCTAGACCATGCAACACGGCAATATGGGTGTATTGTGGTATGTGAAAATCCAATGGTTTTCATGTGTTATAAAGTTTTGTTTAGATCTTTTATTAAAAGTCTTTCCTTTTGTATCCGTGTACAAAGCCAAGGAAGGGTTGTAATTTGTTCATAGTGCTGCAAGGAGAGTCCAAACCTCAGAGTTCCATGGCTGCCACACAGAGTCGGGCCAACCCTGCTGTTTATTAGTCAGCCTCCAAGGAAAACAAACCTGCCTTTTTAGCCCAATTAGCCTACCAGACAGAGAGAAAGGTTGGGGGTGGGGGCTAACAGCATCATGGTTGGAAGGGAAGCGAGAAAGGAAAAGGGCTAAATCTAGTGCTGCTTTGTCATTAATTAAATTTAGCCTATACAGTGTGACATGGCTTGACACATGTTGGAAGCAAGTGGGCTATAATCTTATGGGGATCCTCTGATGCCCCCTAGAGGTTAATAGCCTCTGTCCCTCTACTGGAAAACACCGGCCATTAAGTCATGTTTCCAGTTGGAACTTCAGAAACCTCTTCTTTTGTTTTCCTGTTCATGCTACTATAAGGAAAAATTCATTCACAGTTAGGCCTTGGCCTGCATCAGGTTATAGTTCCTATTACCTCTTTTGCAGGGTATTCCTGATGGTGTGTGACGTGAGACTTGTGCAAGAGCCTCCTCACTTGCTGTGTGTGTGTGCATGCGTGTATATGTGTGCATGCGCGTGTGTGCGTGCATGCTCGTGTTATAGAGAGGGGTCTGGGCAGTGTTCCCGTGTCCATGCACAGCCCCCAGAGTAAAGTAAACACAGCGGCTCTTTTCTCATCCCAGCCGTCAGCAGGCTCTCCCCAGGCCCGCGCCAGAGACCACACACCCAGACCACACACACACACATACACATACACACACACACACACACACACACACACACTCATACGCACTCTCACACACACACTGCCCAGACCTCTCTGCAGATCCTTCCACACACTCGCATACACACAGACCACACAGCACCAGCTCGGGCCCCTCGCACGCAACCTAGCTGAGCTGTCATTCTGCCCAGCGTGTGTGTGTGTGTGTGTGTGTGTGTGGAGGGGGGGGGGGGGCAGGCTATCTGTGTGTTTGTGCACGTGTATTTCCAAGATGGGGGGATAGGGTAGAAACACTCCTGGAAACATACGGATTCTAGTCAGAATTCCCTTACACAAAATAAGAGCCCAGTCCTCTGCCCCTCACCGCTCCCACTCCAAACATATGGGATTGATGAAGGACATACCAGGCGCTTGTTTTAGGCCTGTTAACCTCTTATCTTTTCCATGTCAGATCCACAGCCCCTCCATTTCCTCTGACAAGCACGGGGCAGCAGAGACAACACAAGGTAGATCCCCTTGGAGTTATCTCCCCATCTCTTGGATGTCAAGGCGAGGGGAGAGCCTGTGGCAGAACAGTTGCCGAGAACGGTCCTTCCTTGTGGAAGTTTCTAGGTCAATACATGTGTATCCCACCACTGCTTTTTTGCTGTGGTGTTTTTGTTGTGCCATTCTGTCTGAAATTTCAAACATAATCAAGGGAACCATTATTTAGAAAATTATGGCACATACTTTATGATATGTACTGACGTTTGTAAAAGATTATTTACATTTTAATCATTTATATGACATGCTAATCCAGGGCAACTAGCAATGAGGGGGCTGGTGGGAGTTCAGTTTCTTGCTGAACAGGACACTTTAACACGATAGATGGTTGTTCATGGCCACATTGGCTGCTGCAGGGATTGAACGTGTAACCTTAACGTAACATTAGGGTCTCTCTAACTAATAAGCCAGCCTACCAGTCAATTTTGGGCCTCTTCAGTTTTGATTTCCTTTTTATAGTAAGCCTCTGTTGGCTCTTGAAAGTTGCATTGGACCCCTGTCTACATCTACTGTTAGTTAATGATCATAGAATGGTGCAACGGGTGTGTGGTGTCACCACCATGAACTTGTTGCAGGTCCGGTCCGTGTGAACTCCTGCATTGTTTGTGGAGAACGTGTTTTGGCTGTGTAGCAAAAGGGCGGAAGCCTTGCTCAAGCTGCTTTAGAGACTCTAGATTGGTCAGCCTTAGCAAGACCTGGCAGTAATTTATTAGCAAACATCTGTGCTGCTGAAATACATCCTTTCATTTTTTCATTTGGAATTGTTCCTTCTCTTCCTTTACTCAGCCCCAACATGAACTGATTTTCATGGGTGCTCCATCTCTGGTACCGTAAACGCATAGCTGATCTGTATTGTATTGTGTGGGCTTATGTGGAATGATTGGGGAGGCCAGGTTTATTTATCCTTCACTGTGAGGTTTACATTCTTCCTTTCCTCCCTGCTCTCTGTCTGCTCCTTCATACTTGGCTCCCTTCTCTATTTTTCCTATTATCTGAGAGATAACTACTGCAATGCATACATTGTTAGGAGGCCTTCAGGGTGGGAAATTAACACTAGCTGCCAGCCAAATGCTGGTAAAATTGTTGCAGTGGCCGGTAAGTTCATCTAACACAGCCAGCTGTTTTGGTAGGTAACTGACCATCCTGAACAGGACCTTGGTGGTCCTGTCCAGTTCTAAAAATCTAGTTGGCTGGTGAAGTAGTGGAAGTGGCTGGTGATTTTTTTTTGGGGGGGGATTCACCAGCCTGTTGACATAAAAGTTAGTTTCCTGCCCTGAAGACCTTGTCAGTGTAGTTTACCACAGGAACTTCAGATACAATAGACTATCAGCGCTTTGTGTAACCATTTGATTATGTTGATCTGTCAGTGTGTATAGTTCTGTGTTAATAACCTTGTCCTGTTCTGTACCCTCTATCTCCCTGTGGTTTTCCTGCTACAGGTGCTGATTCACCTTGTGTTCCTGCCTGCCTACGGCCACCATGTCTCGTGCCCGTCAGCCCCCCCTGGTCACAGGCATCTCCCCCAACGAGGGTCCGGCCTGGACCAAAGTCACCATCCGTGGAGAAAACCTGGGTACAGGCCCAGCCGACCTCATTGGTAATAAATTTATAACCAACCAACCACACGCACACAGCTTTTTCTTTGCAACTTTTTGGGAGTTTGGACATTCGTTTTGTTAACTACAGTACAGCATTAATTAATTTCATAGAGACTGAAGACATTCATTCTTGTGTGATAATTGTGTTTAAAGTGCGTCCCCTTGATTTTTTAAAATTTGTATTTATTTATTGTTTTTGTAGCTGTCGGGCATGAGGTTAATTCTGGGTATGAGTCTAGGTTTGCTACATGGCTTATTTCTGTATCAATTTTAGTACCTGTTGTTGTTTAAAAAACGTGCCTATTTGGATACATGTATACAGTATCTCTATCTATTGATCTATTGATATAGATATATAATGAGATGTCGAGAAATTATTATGTAATTTACATTTGATTGTTTTCTGTAAATAACTCCAGATGATGATTTTTTCTATTGTTTAGCCTACATCTTTGGCCAGAAACCGCTTTTGCTGGCGTAGAGGGCCGCTGGTGTTGAGTGTATATAGAGGAAACACTGATTTATTTTTATTATTCAATTTCTGCTCAAGTATTTAGGATATTGTGTAACTTCAGTCATATTCTCTGATTTTATTAGCTTCTCCATCAACAAACCACAGTGGGCCCATGTTTAAAAATAGGCTGGTCTATAGTTTGTTTTTGTTTATATGATATGTATGGGGACAGGAGGCCTGATTCTTATTTTTCCTCTTTAGGAAAAGAATTTCATCACATTTTCACCGCTTTAATTTTCCCTTAATGAATCTAATAAGTTGAGTAAAAAATTACCTTATATCTAAACTTTAGCGAGATAAAAACTAATTTTGTCAAACATTTTTGAGCATTGGAGTTTCAATATGTATATTTAAATTTTTCTTTTTTATATCTTCACAATATTTAACTGTTTAATTTGAACTTGCCGTAATGCATACATGGATGTTTAAAAAAAATTAAAACATGTTTTTGCTGCATTATACAAATGCTTTCATAATAAAAAAAAAAATTGCTTTGCTAATGCACAAAGAACTTTAGACTTTTTAAGAATTAAAAGTCTAATTGCTGTCATGTTCATTCTGCCTCGGTCGGGCAGAATGGTAGCCCATGTTAAGTTAATATTTGTTTATTTTGTTTTTTTGGGTTCATTTTAATTTACTTTTTCTTTTGACCACCGATAACTTCCTTTATAAATAGCATTTTGGATTTGTCATAGGGAAACAATTGCAACAAACTGATGAAACACTTTTATCCCAATGGCGTTTTGTAAAGATAATATGCCTAAGAGATAGTTAACAATTGCATCTTAATATATTCCTAAATATTTATTTTAAGAATAAACATAAAATGTAAACATAAAATCTTCTGTTGACACCAAGACAAATTAAATTGTGTCCATTGTACCATTTCATTTTGCAATTTGAAAGTTATCCTTTTGGAATTTATAGTACACATAGAAGAAAATGCCTAATGTTTAGAAGTTAAAAAGTTAAAAAAAAAAAATTGTTCTAAGATTGAGACATTTAACGTTTACCTCTTTCTGGAATAGAGAGATTTAGCAAATTGCTCTGCCTGCTCTTTTTGTAACACACACACTTAGTTTAGGTCCTACAAATATTTAGATTACTACACCTAGATTGAGAAATTCAAGAGCTAATCAACACACACATAAATGTGAAAATATAGTTGTTTTTCTTCAAAGTCCAAGAGCCACACAGATGGACCGTGGATCTCCGTCTTGTTCTCATTATGTGTTTCGGCGTCATACTTTGCTTTTTCTATGTCGATATTTTCCCTCTTGTTCGCCAATTTCTCTTCTACCCTATTTCTCTGGTGTGAGTGGAGAGGGAGAATGCAGTCCAGAAGACTCACACACTCTGCTCCATACTTGGCAAGCCTTGTTCTGACCAATGATATGGGTCTATTTCTGACCATGAATGTCCCTAGGGCCTGGAATTAGCCAATTAGATATGCACAAATGTGTGTGTGTGTGTATGTATTCAAACAAAGTGGCCAGCAGAGAACAGAGGCAGGAAATGGGCTCTAATGGGCGTATTATTCACGGTTTTATGGGCTATTTGTTGATCAACTCTCACAGGCTTTTATGATGTTTGATTATACACACGTGAAGCTTTTTAAATTCCCTTGGCTGGAAATGTCAAAGTAATCTCCGTCTCTCTCTTCCCCGTCTGTCTTCTGGTGTCCAAATAGTTTTCAAGAGGGTCTAAAAAGAGGACGACAGATGTAGGGAGAGAGTGCATAGTGTGTCAGTAATGAGCCACTTAGCAGTGAAGTGACACTCGTTAGGCTGTGGATAGGTTGATGGAGCTGAGTGAGAGGAAGGAAGGTCAGGGCCACCCACACCCACCGTGACCCCAACTTGAACTTTGACCCCCGGTGACAGGTTGACTAAACTTGCCGATAAAGACGCCAATGCTGTCAGAGTGAGCACTTCTAGCCTCAGATTGTCTGTGTTTCTGGGCTACAGCTTGTTTATTTGACCTGTCACTGTGTCCATATCCCTTGCTGTCTCACCCTCTCAGTCCTTTCCCCTCTCTCCTCTCTCAGGTCTGTCGATCTGCGGCCATAACTGCCTGTTGACAGCCGAGTGGATGTCGGCCAGCAAGATAGTGTGCCGCGTGGGTCCTGCCAAAGACGACAAGGGAGAGATTATTGTCACCACCAAGTCCGGAGGTCACGGCACCTCCACGGTCTCATTCAAATTGCTCAAGCCGGACAAGATTGGTAAGACTCAAGCGAAAACAACACAACAACACCATAGTTCTAACAGGGCAGACATGATTCACTGTACAGTCACTAGCCTGGACAAGAAGAGTTAAGAGTGAATATTGCAACCAGCAACCACTTTCCTATGGTACTGTATGATGTTAGGTGTATTTAATGTGCATGTGTGTGCGTGCGTGTATGAGCCCATCTGGGATGTGTTGTAGAGCTCGGTGACATGTCATGTCATGCCTGCCCTGTCCCACAGGTATCCTGGACCCGTCTGCAGTGTGGGTGGATGAGATGAACTACTACGACATGAGGACTGACCGCAACAAAGGCATCTCCCCCCTCTCCCTGCGACCAAGCAATCCACTGGGCATTGAGATAGACAAGTACGGAACGAGAACATATGTATACTCGCACACACACGCACACACAAAAATCCCTCAACACAATCACACAGCCGTAAACACACGCGCTCTAGTCATTGAGTCATGGTTTACATCCCTAAACAGAAACAAACTCTCCCCATGTGCAGGCATTTGAAATATTATGCCAACACAGCGATGTCTGAACAGCCTCTAACCGCTGCACATAGGGAGTGGAAACAAAATAATTGTGTATAAAGCAGAGAGAAAGACGATAGAAAGGGATTTGGAAAGAACTAAGGCAGCGACCGACACACATGTATACTCCTTCATTGCAGGCAGTTTGGTGCCGCCTCCCACGCGCCTGGCAGGGAGAGTAGAGGCTGTAATGTATAGTTTGTGTTGTCAAGTTCTGGCATTTCTGGCTTAGTGTTTGTTTGGTTTAGAGGGGCCAGGGGCAAGTGACCGCTCGTGGCCAGAGACTAGACCCCCGTAAGCAGGCTGTTGCCCTCTGTACCATTCACCCGCCTTCCAGGGTTGCACTAAAACATTCAGCATACTAAATCTACACCGTTCTATTTGACAATCATATATGAACACACCCTCAGCACACCTAACAGTGTCAGTGTTGACTTGTTACAGGGAAGTATGAAGGCTTTTTTGAATAAAATAACCCTCTTGCTATTCAATAGGAGGAGCTGTTTAGTAGTTAATGGGCTTCTATCCACTGTGTATTCTAACTGGAGTGGTTATGCACATCTTTGTGTGGTGATGTCACTGGCTAATTATTCAGCAGAGATGACTGAAGAGGAAGATTTCTGGTCAGAGAATCTCTTCCTCATGATGTCACAAATCTGTTCCCACTCATTTTGGTACACACGCTATAGACTCTGTTGGAGGTGTGACGCTTGAATGATAATGTAGGACTGCATCGGGTAGTCAGAGTT
Organism: Centroberyx affinis; assembly: GCF_046629955.1. Classification (NCBI taxonomy): domain Eukaryota; kingdom Metazoa; phylum Chordata; class Actinopteri; order Beryciformes; family Berycidae; genus Centroberyx; species Centroberyx affinis. The sequence continues at coordinate 65,947 of NW_027282059.1, read as the reverse complement.
TGCGTAGAGACGACTACTGAATTTGGCACGCTTGAGTAGTAAAAAGCTACGTCTGTGTCCGCCTCTGTGTTTTCTATCAGTAAAGCAGTATGTGGGAGCAGGCCTTGATAGTGTGCCAGCTATGGAGATGAGTGAATTACATTAGGGATAGAGTTTACTCTCATTCTTTCACAGTACTTGGGCTGATATCACCTGGCTTAGGCTGAAGAAACTACAAGGCCCATGAAGGAAACCAGTCCAGGACTATATTTGACAACCTTGACAATATTTCTTCACATAAATGCATGTTATGTGTTTTACATTTCTTAATGAAAGAAGAAAGTTTTCCTTGTTCAACATGAATCTCAGCACACAGCAAAAGCTAGTATTTTTTTTTAAAGAGTTAATTAACACTGATCTTTGATAATGAGGACAGTTGCACATTCCCTCTGTTTATGTCGTTATATACCCTCATCTTTGCCATGGCAACAACTCTACCTACAAAAATACAATTTTGCATCCGTGTGTGTGTGTGTGTGTGTGTGTGTGTGTGTGTGTGTGTGTGTACGTCTCCAAGTGCATGCTTGTATATCCATTTGCTGTTGCATGGGCTATAATACTATGTGTCTATGTGTTGTGTTGGTTTGTGTTTGTGTGTGTGTGACTGCAGAGTGGGTGGTGGGGGGTTTGGTTTATGTAGGCCATGGGTCATTAGTAGAGATCAAACCTCTCTAATGAGTACTGGGTCCTCCAGGGGCACCCAGGCGTCACACACTGCGCTTCCCACGCCAGGGCCTCCCAGCCTCTGTACCTCTTGGTGGCACGCTGCCCCCTGCTGGAAAACCTGATGCCAGCATCATATTCAACCTTTATAATTGATATAATTGCATTCTTTTGCCAAAACCTACTCATTCACAGCCAGTCATTAGGCTAATTATACATTTTGTGTGTTCTTTATTTTTGCTCTGCTACAGTTTGTAAATTGCACTGAACTGGTTGATCCTTTGGCTTCTGTATATTTGCATCTATTCAAGTAATGAGTATACTTATACTTAATAAAAGTATTCTTTCTGTGCAAGGAGGACTGCTTGCTTTCCTGCTTTCCATCTGTGTTCATCTTTGTATCTGTCCTCTCACAGAGGTAAAATCCCGCAGAAAGACATGGAGCTGACATTTCCAGGAATGAGTGGAGACTTCACCAGTGAGAACTTCTCTGCTACCTGGTACCTCATAGAAAACCACTCAGGCACCAGGTAGGCTCCTCATCAAGACGGACCTCAACCACTCCAAATATTGCCATCCCCACCCCCACATTCTGGCCCTTCTAATCTGCCATAACACAGTGAGCCAGAGAAGGAGTTAGGTGTGTAAACGAGGCAGCCTGCTGACCCCAAAGCCCTGAGCCCAGTTCCTTGTCATGTTAGGACAGTGGAAAGTTATTTTGGACTCTCCTGGCTTCCTCTCCCTCCTGCTTAGCCTTCCAGTAACCCAGACCCCAGGATCCAGCATAGCCAGGGGCCTCTGTTTGGACCTCACTGGGTGACTGTTTCTTCCTGCTGAGGAAACCTCACTCAGGACACTGACACACAGACAAATGCACACACACTGACCACAAATGTGTGCGTGGCTGTGTTTGTGTGCATAGGCATGCATGCTTGTGTCTGCTGTGTATGAGTATTGTGAATCCCAAATATAATTCCATAGTCTTTCTTGTTGTTTCCCCAGTTTTGAGCATTTGCGGATGGCAGCCAGTAATCTGAAGAAGCAGGCCACTAAGAAGAATGAAGGTAGTCTGGCTTATGTGAAAGGAGGCCTCAGTACATTCTTTGAAGCCCAGGATGCTCTGGCAGGTGAGAAAGATTAACACATTTTTGGTCTTCTGTTGGGTTTTCAGCAAATGGGCTTTAATTAACACACATATTTCCGAACCATCACTCTTCAGCTCTGCTCAGAATAGAGCTCTTAAGTTTTAGAAAGTGTGTGTGTGTGTCTCATGCGGTGCTTTTCCCCACATGCGGTTGAGCAGTGGTTGATTAAAGAGGCTCATTTGGGCGCCGTGTGAGAACCGTCCGCTTTGTACCACAGTAACACCAGCCAACCTCAACACGCCTAATTCACCTTCATTAAAATTAGATCAGCTCTCACCTGTCATTCACAGCAGCACAGTCCCTTTAGAGCCTGGGAGTGGGCAGATGTATTTAATTGTGCATGGATACACACACACACACACACACACACACACACACACACTCTCTGACCTTCAGATTTCAAGGTAGCAGAGACTGACTGACTGCTGTCGCTCTGCCAGGTAGCTCAAATCAATTGTTCGCTTCATCATTCATACTTTTGTCTGTTTACTTTCTGCTCCCCTCATGGCCACTCAGTTACTTCCCCTTACTATTTATATGTACACTTTTCTGCCTCCGTCATTATTATTATTGCTTTCCGTGTGTTTGTGCCCTGGTTGGGAGAGAGGCAATGTTTTCATTGTTAGTGCCTGAATCTAAATAAACGGAGCAGCCCAACACAATGCAGGCCAGAGTATTAGGACTGATAGTGCTGATAACAGGCCCAATATGAGCAATGGGAACAATGCACAGCCATTCTCACGTTCAGACTGAGCGTGCCTACTGTGTGCCCCACTGCATGTGAATGGGAAATGTACAGTCCCCAGTGATGGAGGAAGCGATGCACCATGGATGGACTGAAGTGACCTGTGACCCAGGAGAGCATGCTCAGGCTTTGTGATCTGTGTGACATACTGTAGGATTTACTTCACTCAATAGACTTGGGAGTTCATTCTTTAATTTCTTCTCTCCTGTCTTCTGATCATTTTGACTCATTACAGCTCTAGAACATCCATTCTTGGCCAGGCGTTGGCTCTGAGTCATAAAAAATCAAGTGGTAGCCCAGAATGGATAGCTCAAGTGGAGATATTCTGTATAGGTATGGTCCGCCAAACCGACATACCAGACGGCATGCTGCTAGCCAGCCAGCTCTAGACGGCTCTGCAATTGCTCACTGCCAGGCCTAGTTAGCACAGCTGTCTCAGAAACTGTGAATCCTTTCTTTGTCTCTCTGCGTTTGGCAGGTCTGTGTTGTTGTGAGTCATTACAAATGAACCTCACCTGAGATATTGCTGCGAAAAATTGAAAGGAAATTAGCAAAACTGTGTGTATGTGTGCAGATGGGTGTTTGTGTGTTCTCCTTGGTCAGAATGTGCAGTGTTAAAAAGTTGGTGTTTAGCCTGTAGTGCTTCCAGAACTCTCAATCACCATTAAAAGCCATTTTTAGTCTCCTGTCCTGTTTATTTTCTATTCTGCCTGCATGTGAGAATTTTATTAATGGCTCTCATAAAAGTCAAAAGTTTTATTAATACGAGCGCACTGCTGACGGCCAGGTGGAAACAAGAGGGAAGACAAGCCAAATCTGGAAAAAGAAATGAGGCGAATAGAAAATGTTTAGAGCAAATAGCAGGTCTCTGACTTCAGTATCCATGGGGTTCTCTCTCTCTTTCTCTCTTTCTTGTCCACACTGGTTGTCTCCATCTCTTCATCTCCAGTATAGCTAGGCATCTCCAACAGAAACAGAGGGCTGGTGTGCACAACAAGATCCAATTTCTTTCTTTAATGACCTCTCTTTGTGTTCCCCGCTGTGCTTAAGCACACAGTTTAGACTTTTGGAGCAGCAAACCACAAATCTTGTTCATTTCAGTGCTGTTAGGCTTAGTTAGCTAATGTCAGCCTTTGGCTAATGTGGAAACAAGAATGGGAGCTCTTGCATGGCCTCACAAGCTTGGGCATGATTTAAGGGGTGAACTGGACCCAGAACAGTACTCCTATTCTTAGAGACTATATAAGTGTTGGTCCTGGACATCTAAAGTAATCTGCTCTGCCTGACAGGCTTTGACCTAAAGAGGCAGAAGAGATGCAACTTCACTCTGCTGAAGTTACTCATGGTCTCAATGTCACAGGTCAGACACCCTAGATGTGAGGTCTTTACTCCTTGGTCAATCGGCCTAGTGACTGGGGGGTGGAAGGGTGTGGGGCGTTGAGAGGCAAAGGCGGTTTAACAGGAAACAAGTGGTTCTGTAAACTCTCCATGTGAGCCACAGCAGACTGGTGAAAGAGATGGAAGGGGTTCGTCGTAGGGGCTGTTTGGTCAGGGAGCCCAGTGACAAATTGAGCCATGCTCCTAGGGGTCTTCTGGGACCGGGCTTCTCCGGCTGATTGAATGACTGACAGTCTGTCAGGGAGGCCAGGGCTGTTGCCACTAAAATGTTGAAATTTGAGGTTTTTTATTGTTGTGTGAAAAGGAAGTCTCCCAGTGATGCAGGAAGCGGCACGGCTACCGTGTTCCAAAAATGACAGATTCCCAGGGCCTATTCCCCAAGCTCCCAGCCCCGGCAGGAGTCAAAACATCTCCAGCTTTAGAATCCAGGGACACTGTATTTTTATTCTTATTCATTTTTTTTCCTCAACGGTTCCAGGAAGTGAAGCAGGAGCTGCAGCTCTTCCTCAGGTCCTGGCTGTGTGTTATCCGGACCCTGACCTAGTGTTTAGGTTAGCTGTGACGTCATCGCCCCTTCAGCAAGAGTGTGTGACAGACGCAGAGGACACACAGCTGGCAACAGGGCAAGGGGGGAGTGTAGAGACGAGAAGCAGACCTGCAGTGTGTGTATGCGTGCGTGTGAGATTGTATATGTGTGATTTTGTCTGCCTGTGTGTTCAGCCCTATCAATCCCATGTTCTCCCATATACACTCTCAGGTCTCGTTGCTTTTGTCTTCATTTTTCAGAGTAACCTGCATCTGGCCGTGTTTTCTGACCACGCTGCCGGTTGATGAGCAGCGAGAGGTGCATGAAAGGACCAGCAGTGTCCGTGCCGATTAGGCAATGGCATGTTTGAACAGTGTGTTTTAGGAATACCTCGGCCTCTGCCTTGAGGCTTCTGTCTGTCAGAATGGACCCACATATTTATTTACAGAACTCTCCCCCTTCTCTTTGCCTCCCAGTCCTTCTGCTTTGTCCCAGCTCAGCTAACAGCCATTGTTTGTAGTGGAACAAATGTGGGAGAAGGAGGAAGGTAGGAAAGTGAAGAGAAGAGAAATGAGAGGATCGTCATCCTTTTTATCCCCCCCCCCCACCGTTTCTTTCTCCTCACTTCATTCTTCAGATATGCGCTTGGTGCGTATTTGAAGCTCCCCACAAAAATGTACGAAAAGCTCTCCCAAACCTCCTCCACCTCTCCTCTACTCTGTCAATAAACCCACACTGCCCCTCTCAGCACCCAGCTGCCCCACTACTGCAGACCATTTATTTATTCATATGGGTAGCCACACCACTCTCTCTCTCTCTCTCTCGCTCTCTCGCTCTCTCGCTGTCTCGCTCTCTCTCTCTCTCTCTCTCTCTTGTTCTTTCTCGTTCTCTCATTTCTTCTTTTTCAATTTCACCCAGTCTGGTGTAAAGCTGGTCATGCTAAGTGATGGGGACAAGCCGTCTGAGAGTTCCTCCCTCCTCCCCCCTCAGCAGCAGCAATTTTTGGCATCCAGGCCTCCAGCTCTCCTCTTCCAAATATTATTTCTCAGACAGATGAAACATTTTGGATTTGCATTACCTCCGGGTTGAAGGGCTCAAAATGTCCCAGGACCACAAAACGGTGCTGAAACTGTTAGGTCATTCGTCAGGTGAATCAATCCAGTACACCAGGACAGGGTCAGGTTTTCGGTTGCGTGGGAACATGCACAAGGCGGGTAGGGTTCAACAGCAGCATCTGTGGGCGGAGACCCGCGGAGGTTATCTCCCATCTACCACTGGGGTAGGGGCTGTTTATTGTTTTACCTTCGGTTCCTGAAATTGAAAATGTTCTGGACTTTCGGAATTGCACATTAGTTACTCCAGAGTGTTGTTTTATAACACACAGAGACCCTCAAATAATTCTCTCCAACCTTTTTTTTTGTCTCCACACTACTTATCTGCCTTCATGCCTACAGTTATCATTCATCATATTTTATTTCAGTGGATTTCACTGGATGTTATCGGTCCTAATGCTTCACAATATGAATTATACTGACTTTTGTTTCAGCAATCCACCAGAGGCTGGAGTCTGATGGCACAGAGAGAGTGGAGGGATCAATGACCCAACGTCTAGAAAACATACTCAACAGTAAGCATCCTTTCATCTAGAATCCACCCCCAACAGAAATTCTAACCATAATGTTGTATTAGTGAAGGCATGGCAGACTGCATTTATTATTCACGCTCCTCATGTGTTAATCTCTTAGAAGTTCAGTTATTGGGACATTTCCTCTAAAGTATCCCCTCAGCAATGGACAAAGTGATTATGAGGATAGGATTAGTCTGGTGCTCTGTGCTGCCCACCTTCAGCCTCTACCAATTATCACACACACTCATACACCATTCACACACCAAACACATACACACAGTGTATGTTCAGTCTCCTTTGTAGGTCTTGCCCCCATTGGAGAGCGGATCCCTCAGCGGATCCTGTGTCCCCACCCTCTCATCTCATACATGATAATGTGACTCCTCTAATGGAGGGTCAATAAGCAGGTCCTTTTCCCGGAGTCTAGAGTAAATAAACCTCCTAGCCGGACGCAGCTTTCATCCCCGCAGCCCCAGACATGTGGGCCCACAGCCCAGTGGGCCCAGGCCACTGCTCGCCTCCTACCCCAAAAGCCCGTACGTCAAACACATAGCCCAATCAGCCAATCACAGAATGGCCCCACCAAATGTCAACCTCATGACAACTCGTCAGTCAGAGCGCAGAGCGGGGAGTGAGAAATGTGAAATGTTCCTCTGTTCGCTCTCACGCTGTTTTTCCTTTAGGGATGGAGGGGGTGTTCTTTTTTTGATTAAAAGAACTTCGTAGGGGTTTTTTTTCTTTCTGCCGGCACATCCGAGGCCACCCACGAAGCCAGGGTGTAGCGTGCAAAGGGTCCACCAAGCTGGCTGAGTGAGAGATAGCTGTCATCCTCTCCTTAGCAGCTCTGTCTCTCCACTCCTGCTCGCCTGTCTCTAGGTCAGATAGCATACAGTTCAGGAGGAAAACCAGAGACCTGTAATAAGAGGGAAATGTGGTATCGACGTTTATTTTTATAGTATCTCCCTTTCTCATTTTCTCCCACCTCTTTCACTCTCTCTCTTTCTCTCTCTGTCTTTCTCGTAGGAGCGAGCGATACTGCAGATACTCTGTTCCAGGAGGTCTTGGGGCGGAAGGACAAAGCTGACTCCACACGCAACGCACTCAATGTCCTGCAGCGGTTCAAGTTTCTCTTCAACCTGCCACTCTACATTGAACGCAATATCCAGAAGGTGCAATACAACTACACACACTCACAGTCACACAGACACACACGCACACACAAGGGGTATACAAAACAACAGAAATGCGTAGAAATGTGTGAATATCAAGTAATGAATAGAGCCACCCTTTGCCTTCAGAATGGCTTCAATTCTCCTTGTAATGCTTTCAAACAACTTCTGAGCTATGTGCATCAGCAATGCAGGCACCAACAATTTGGCTTCTTTGGAACTCCGTTAGTTGCCTCAACTCACATATAAAAGCGGTGATTATTAGGCCTCTATAAAGCTGGCATATATTGCTAAAGGGCGTGCCTTTGTCATTTTGATTTTGTTACTTCAAAATGAAATTTCTTTTACATACATCCTGTATGCATATTCGTTGCAAGGCACTTGGATATCTGTCACCCAGAGGGTGGTGCTAGAGAGGCTTAAATGCACGGTGCAAGTACAACAAACACAGTGTTTGGCATGTACTAATTTGCCTGTACTATCCAGTCATTGCAATATCAACTAAATTACCTTTTCTCTCTCTCAGGGAGATTATGATGTGGTGATCAATGACTATGAGAAAGCCAAATCTCTTTTTGGCAATACTGAGGTCCCTGTCTTCAAAAAAGGTAAACATATATCCCCCTGAGGGTTTTTAACCCAACTAATCTATAATATATTGCTTTATCTCAGCAGTGAAGACTCTTGGCTTTGTAAAATCCCTGAGTTGTGGTCTCACTGTGAATAACTGTGTGTTTGCCTGTTTCCCTGCTCTGTGTAGTGTACGCTGAGGTGGAGACGAGGATTGGAGCACTGAGGAGTCTCCTATTAGAGAAACTGCTGCAAACCCCGTCAACACTGCACGACCAGAAGAGATACATCAGGTCTCTTTACACATCGCTCATACAATCCTGCTATCTCATACAATCTTTGCACATTTCACACAGTTGTTATACATCTCATGTAGTCTTTATACATGTCATACAGTCTTTACACGTCTCATGTAATTCTAACATATCTCATACAGTCTTTACAAATACACATTCACACATCTCCTATGTCTACACATTGCGTACAGTTTTTACATATCACAAACAGTCTTTACACATTTCAGGCAATTTGTACACAGTGAATGCAGTCTTGATACATGAAGTACAGTCTTTCGTCGCACTTCCTTGGTTTCCATAACTGTCTGTCTGTCTCATCATTTACCTGCACCTTATCCTCTATCCACTTTCCTTGTTTTTTTCTCTCTGCCTCTCACTTCCCTCTGGCTGTTCACTAATCCTGTCAGTGTTCTGCTGTCTCACTCTCTGTTTCTGTTTCTATTTTTTTCTCTTCCCCGTCTTTCTCTTCCCCTCTTTTTCCTCCATCCATCTATCCATCCATACTTGTGGTCTCGCCCGGTTTATTATTGTTAAGACCGACCTGTCAGGAACACAGAGACCAGCTCTCAACCACACGGCAACATCTTTCATCCTGCTGCATTAGGCATGGCTCTGAACGCCCACTCAGCTCCTGTTTACTCTTTACATAGTGTGGGAGCTGTGTGTTGGAGCTGTGTGTTGTGTATTTATGTGTGTGTGGGGGGGGTGGGCGCTTGGGTGTGTATGTCTGTAAGTGTGTGCGTGTTTGTGTGTGTGTTTGCGCCTGTTTGTCTTTCTCAAAGTTTTGAAGGATGCCACCTAATGAGGAACAAATGAGCGGGTTCATAGGATGGCAGTCGAGAGAGCCAGGCCGCAGCCCAGGGAGTGACTCATCTCACATCCCACAGATCACTGAGTGCCGCCCCGGAAATAAACTTGGGGAGAGGGATGATTGAGGGTGAAGTGTTTGTGGAGGTCTGGAGGTCTGATTTTAATTTCTTAAGATGTTGTGTGTGTGTGTTTGCGCATGTGTAGGTACCTGTCTGACCTGCATGCTCCAGGGGACCCAGCATGGCAGTGCATCTACGCTCAGCACAAGTGGATCCTGCAGCTGATGCAAAACTGCAGGGAAGAGTTCATCAATGACCAGAGAGGTGACTAACACACACACACACACACATGCAAGCACACATTTGAGCTGACTAATATTACACACAAAGTGAAAAGCCCCTATTTAGCATTTCCAATCAGGCTTGTGGATGTCATGTGAATCTGAAGGTGGCTTTGGGTAGAGAAAACCAGCTGCCTCTCCATCATACCAATACTCTGCCTATATTCCCCTCTCCCTCTCTAGCCCTTTCTGTCATCCCCCCTCCCCCCTCCCCCCTTCCCTCTTCCCTGCCTGTTCTGCTTGAGGCCTGCGTGTTTATTTTTTCATGAATGTATGAATAAGATGAAAGTGAGGGAGCATTGGCTTTGGATTTGGGTTTCAGGGCCTGACATGTTACCGCACACACACACACACACACACTCACGGCTGCACAGATGGATTGGAACAATTAACCCCAATTAAGCTGTTTCTCTGTTAAATCAGCCAACAGAAAAATGTGGATGTGAAACCGTCCGCTCAGGAAGAACAGCGATTCGGCAGCCATGCTTAGAGACACACACACACACACACACTCATACGCTTACACACAGGCGCACACAAATACATACAGAGTGCATTGTGAGTGGGTGGCTGCTTCACATAGTGCAGCTGGAACATAAACATGTCTAATGCTAAGGGTAACAGTGGTTTCCGGGGCTCATGTTGATGGATCTCGGCGCTGGTGTGCTCTCTGCCTTTCCATAGTTAAATACCATCTTGATTATCATGTCAGGGATGGCCCCTCTTGTCCACACATGCATTCCACCGCAACGCAACACTAGAGTGAATCTTAAATTGCATGCGACTTCTTTGCTAATTGCTGGTTCGCAAAAAAAGCGCATGCACGCAGACACGTGCGCGCACACACACCCAGTGACACATATACATAAAGACAACGTACACATATACTAGAATGCACACACAAACTCACAATCCTTCTGTCTCTTTCTCTCTCCTTTCTGCAGCAGCTGTCTCCTGTCCCCTCTCCTGTCGTACTGTACAGAGTGCCCCACCTCCCCACCCTCTCCCCACACACACACCTGGTAGCTATTTGTCGCGACCCCCCCCCCCCATCCATCCCCGCTCTCAGCTGCTCACCTCTCTTCCAAGTATGAAACCAGTGCCTCCTAAAACATCCCTCAACCCAAGCAGCCCCTTGAACAGCCACCATCAAAAACCACATCCCCTATACTCCCCCACTCCCACCCACACCCCTCCTCTCATAGCAGGACACCCCCTTCTGGTACCTCACAGCCATCCCCTCTGCTGGCGTCTCCTCTTCCCCCTTATATCACGTTTACCAGCACAGTCCATTCATAAGCCACTTTTCTCTGCTATTGTCAGCATCACACGTGGCAGGGATAATTGCTCTTTGATGGGCCGGCCATGTCTGCCATAACTGATGTAATTTTCTCTTTCATGTTGTGTATGCTGTGTTCCGGTCCAGAATATGAGGTTAGAGGCCATTCTGGCGTAGCTATGATTCTGTTAATTACCCTCTAAATTGCCTTAAACGTGAAATAGACCCATCCATCTTTGTTTGAACAAAAGCCTGAATCTCAGTTTTCTTGTGAGGTAGCATAGCAGTGCAAGTTGCTTCCGTATGTCTAAACACTCCCATCGTGCTCTGGTATTGCAATCTGACTCTGCCCAATTCAATTATAAACTGTGGTACTCTTATTTCCTGAACAATGCTTCCTCTGCCAATGTCAATACAATTAGAAGCAAATTTTGTCTGTAGGAAAATAGCTTTGTCAGTGAACAATTAGAGGGATTCCAGTGTTCATACATTGCATTGGACAACATGCGGTTGTGATTTGAAGCTCAGTGGGTACCACTCTGGTAATTATTACTCTTAAATTAGCATATTAATCAGATGTATGCGTGTGTGTGTGTATCAGTGTTAGAAATTATAGTCTATAGCATGAGAATGATACAGCATAATTATGTGTGGAGTCACTATATTTGAATGGGAGAACGTTAGCTGTGTGTGTATGCGTGTGTATGTGTGCATGTGCGTGCATACGCATGTATATGTGTGTGTGTTTAGACAGAAAGCAGGCGTGTGTGGTCTGGGTTGCTGACCCCTTGGGGAACAGGAAGTCGTCCGACCTGCAAAGAAGCGTCAGACCAAAGGAGGAAGTGAGCAGAGCTGACACACACACACACACACACACAGTCTTCAACACACACACACACACACACACACACACACACACACACACACACAAAGAAGTTCATATATTTTAACTTCAAACTTCAACTTCAAACCAGCTACAAACAACAAAGCATAATGAATACTTGGAGCACATAAAGAAGTCTTACAGGCCTGCACACTCAAACCCATACTGTACACACACACACACACAGTTGCTCATTCTGAGGACGCCAAGGGTTCACCCGACACCTGGATCAACAGCAGCTCTCATCCCTATAAAAAGAGAGGAAAACATCTCTAAGAATGAGACTGTACCGCTCTATATGGACTGTGTGTGTGTGTGTGTGTGTGTGTGTGTGTGTCAGCGTCTGCGCCTGTATCCGTGCTGTGGGAGAGCTCTGCTCTTCTGAGCTCTGAGAGGCTGCTTACAGGTTAATCTGACTCAATTTAGAATTTCCTTACATTTGGAGACAGGATTAGTGTGTTGTGTGCACAGCCAGCTTGACCACTCAGCATTTGCTTTTCTGCTTGGGGATTTCTCAACACACACCCATGCAGTTTGTGACTCACCAGTACACTCTCTCTGTGTGTGAGACACATGTTTTGGAAATGTGGCTCATCCTTCTCCCTTTTACAAAAACGCTGTGTAGGCGTGCGTGTACAGCCTACAAACTGCACTTAAGTTTCATTTTCAGTGTAGTAAAAGTTTGATTCCCTCTCAACACTACATTGTTTCACTTTCACTTGAGATTGCTCTCACCCCTTCTGCTAACTCTCCAAATCTTCTACCCCAAAGTTATCTCACTAGCCGAGAAGGATCAGGATAGGGGTGTGAGGTTGCATTAGGACTTGGACATTTGTCACTGCAACGCAGCTCCATATCGCCATCTAGTGGAACCTGGCTGCCTGGCTAATAATCAGACCAGGATTAGACATTACTGAGCCCAGTTTGGCCGATGTAAACCCAGATCACCCCTGGCCCTCACAAACCTCACAGCTCTCTCCCCTCACCCTGGAAACAACGGGACATTCTCTCAGCTGTTGGCCAGGGGAGAGATGGATCAAAAGACAAATAAAGAAAGGACGAGAGGGGCAAGGGAGGATTGTTTGGTGTGAAAGCCTGCTGAGCTTATTGAGGAATGTGGAATTATGAAAATGGTTTATTTGATTATTTGATATCTGAAGTATGTGTTTCTTTTTCTTGTGAGTTCATTTCTCATTTCTCCCTTTTCCCGCCCCCCCCTTCTCTCTCTTTCTCTTTCTCTCTCTCTCTTTCTTTATGTCTCTCAGTGGGTGTTGGAGCCATAGCTCTGGACCTGGAGGGGGATACCCGTCCGTTGGCCCTCAGCAGGCTCAGCCACACTGCATCTTTGAAGAGAGGGGGCAGCCTGCGTACGCCACGCCCCAGCAGTATGTATCACTATAACACTGTTCTGCGCATTATAATTCTCTCTCTCTAGTACTGTATTAAATACCGATAACCATTCACAACAGTGGCATTTTTTTAGGTGCTCCTCCCAAGCACTGGGCTGTCTGTGCATTTGTTTTTGCGTTCGTTCCATTGTTTGTGTGTGACGTAATTATGGTTTCCACTGTTTAGGCGGTGCAGATCCCTAAGAGCGCTGCATAAGGGAAACACAGTGTGCATTTGTACACCATGCAGTACAGTAGAAGTCACACAAGTATCAACCAACTTTAGTCTGGTGCACTGTACATCCACATATCAGGAAGTTAAATATTTTGTTCAGCGATTCTTAGTTACAACAACACTGTGCTACCACAGCACTTCAGTGTTAACAGGTGGATTTTTAAAGTCAATTCAGTACACCTTAGATGAGTGACCTTAGATTTTTGTTTCTCAGTGGGTTTGTGTAATGTGCGTGTGTGTGTGTGTGTGTGTGTGTGTGTGTGTGTGTGTGTGTGTGTGTGTGTGTGTGTGTGTGTGTGTGTGTGTGTGTGTGTGTGTGTGTGTGTGTGTGTGTGTGTGTGTGTGTGTGTGTGTGTGTGTGTGTGTGTGTGTGTGTGTGTGTGTGTTCGCGTCTGTGTGTGTGGATGCACGTATGTGTTTATTCCAGCCTGGCGCTTTGAGACCCCCCAGCAGGTGCAGTTTGTGGAGAAGCTGTCAGATGTGGTGATTGGTCAACTGCCCAACTTCTGGAAGCTTTGGATCTCCTACGTTAATGGAAGCCTCTTTAGTGAGGTAAATACTGAGGCAGAATACTTAGTGAGGCATCTTCAGTGGCAGCCTTTATATTGAGATCCAGAAGAGAGCAATGGGATGCAATGGGAGAGTCATGAACACTTGAACAACAAAATTATTTTTGGTCTATAAGTTTTTGACAAAACTTGGAGGAGTGATGTATCTTCACACTATGTTCTAGCGTTTGAAATTTGAAAGCCCATAACTGCTACACCATTGGTCTAATTTTGCTGAAACTTGGAGGAATGATGCATCTTGTTTCTGATTGGCCCAAGCGTTCCCTGCATCATCTGTGGGGGATAACAAGTTTCACTGGTTTTCAGATGATATGGAGTGGCACAGAGATTATATGACTGTATGAGGGCTGGAATTTGTGAAGACTGTATGCTCACTGTTCGTGAAATATAATGTAATCTACTACTTGTATATGGTACACCTTCATTAGTCTTTCTTTATGTTTATGTTGTTTTTTTCTGCAGACCGGAGAAAAATCGGGCCAGGTGGAAAAATCCAAGAAGAATGCCAGACAGAGACAGAATGACTTTAAAGTATGTATTGTGATCATGTCATTTACACACATAAGATATTTTGAGGTTTTTACTCACCACTGTTATTTTTTAAAAATGAATGCAACCTAATCCTGTGTGTGTGTGCATGTGTATGTGTGTGGCTGTAGAAAATGATCGAGGAGTTGACCCATCGGCTAGTGAAGCTTGTGCGGGGGGCTCTCCTCCCCACTACCTTGCCCCCGGTGGAGATGAGTCTCTACGCGGGCTGGGAGAATAAGACGGAGCTCACCGGACCCTGGCTCACACAAGTCATACACATTGTCAGGTACTCTCATTGATTATTTGAATCTGTGTGTTTCATTTAACGTGTGCAATTTTGAAATGGATACATGCAAGAGCTGTTGCCTCCATGTCTGCCATACGTTTTCTAACCTCGATCTCGCTCGCCCTCTCCCTCCGTCTCCCTTCCAGGGGTTGCCATGATGCTTTGTCCACCTTAGAGATCCCTAATGATCTGCTGCAGGTCATCCAGGATCTGCTGCTGGACTTGAGAGTGCACTGCCTCATGGTGACCCTGCTCCACACTACAGAAGGTGAGGGGGGCTTAGGGAAGAGGAGCAGTGACTGATAGATTAGGATATAACATGGTGGGATGATTGATGTAAGATGGATGCTTGCCAACACAGGGGATCTATAATAATCCTAATTTTATGAGCTTTTCACAAATGCAAGACAGACAGGCTGGACACGTGCCTATTTATGCCGCATTCCTCCATAGACTGCCTGGTGGATTTGTTAACAGTCAACGATGTTCATAGTTTTGTGCTGGGCTGGTCATGTGATGGTAATCCGCGTGGACCTCCTTAAACTTGCACGCGCTGTACCTTGCCTGTCTGTTTGTAGGTGTGTGTGTGTGTGTGTGTGTGTGTGTGTGTATGCGCTGTCCCCCAACTGTTATCTTTAGCTGATGCAACATCCAGGTTAGTTATAGAGAAAGTGTTTTGACAGTAAAACCAGAAGTGCTAGGTTTCAATTGTGGTTAGACATGGTTGGTCATTTTGACAAGGGTGCCTGGTTCTCACTTAGCTGTTACTATAAAACCAAGTTAAGTGTGGTTTCAGGAGTAAGACCTTGACTTTAATTCATATTGTGGTTGTCCCTCAGAAACTCTCAATTCTATTTATAATTTTTACTCACAATGACCCCGTATTAATATGATCATAGATGGGAAGACTTTTTTTAGTCCTTGAGTTCAGATGTATAGTCTAGTAAATTTTACCAAGGTTTCAAGTAATTGCCCTTTTGATTCATATGTGTGTTTCTCCTCACTCAGATGTCAAGAGACTTGCTGAGAAGGAGGACTGGGTTGTAGATAATGAGGGAATCACCAGCCTGGTAAGGTCATATTACCACATGAAGCAGCACTGCTTATTTCATGATGATTTTCAGCTATGCCATAAAGGTCACACGTAGACTTAAACTGCTATCGGTATTTTACATGGCTTAACCGTTTTCCATACCTCTATGTGAATTCATGAACAATCAGCGTCCGATATTAGCTGCCTTTTACCCTTCATATTCAGGCTATTTTTCAGACTCTTGTGTCAATAATGGTAAACAAGCTCTTCTTCTTAAAGAATGTGACACTGGACACTGAAAAAAATGTGATCATGGTCTCCTTTTCCACAATTTGTGTAAAGGTGAAAACAAGGACTGATATGGAGCTCTATGTGCCATAAATGGAATTTATTCCACCACTCTGAAATACCTCATTAACAAGGATGCAAACTTGTCATCTTTTTACCATATTTGCCATTTTGATCCCGGGTTCCCTTGAAATTGATCATATAAATTCAGAGAGGCGGTTGTTATTCAACCAACTGATGAGTCAGGGAAAGATGAGTCAAATGTTTTTTTTCAGAATCACAATCATCGTTTTTACCAACTGGATGTTGGCAGATAGACTGATTTTACCAACTAGATGTCGGCTCATTGAGTGGTTTCCCGCTGCCAGACTGAAAGTGTGTGGTTTTTCCCCTTTTTCTCTCACTCTGTCTTTCCACACCATTATTTTGTATTCTATTCTATTCATTATTCTTTATGTCACTTCTTTCATTGATTCTGTAGTGACCATCACAGCTACTAGGGAATTAACGATTAGTATCCGATTGGAATCAAGGATACCTGGGGGGGGATGGAGGGATGCAGGCGTTTACAAATTGTATCTTATGTTTGAGGAAACGGATTCAACAGCACTTGATCAATTTTTTTTTACCTCTGTTCATTCCCATTCGTTTTTAACTCTTCATCCTGTGATGAACTAAGTTACGCTTAGATTGACTTTAAAGTGGCATTATGGCTGGGAACAGACTAGAAGACTTTTAAAGTTGTAACTAATTTTGAAAAGGCATCGTGTCACACACATAATGACAGACTTGTACGAGTATTTTTTTTTCCTTTATTGTTTTTGTCTCCGAGTCATGAAAATAATCACACTAGACGATTAGGCAAGGATGGGGGACCACACACTTAATGATAAAACTGAGATTATCCTGCTGTCTCCTATGTCACTGATGCCACGGACTCTAATCTCATGAGAACCCACCAAAAAAGAATTTGGGTAAATCCGTGGTTGGAGTTATTAGCATTACTATAACTTTTTAATTTAACTCTTCTTTCTGCCTGTAAATTTGGCTCTAATTGGCTATTGGCCGTCTCCACTCTTGGAACAAATCTGTGACCCTCACACACTTCAGGATCCGTCAGAAGTCAATCGTAAATATCCAACATGTTTGATATGATCAGGGCAGTCAGAGTGGTTAAGATTGAATCTGTAATCCCCTCACACTATCACATATTTTGGGCGGACAATCAGTCCTGACCAAGTCTCAGATCAAGGTTTCCCCTCCCGATTGTTGGGATGGACAAAATGGTTTAATCCTCTAGTGTGTCCCCAGCCTAACTTGACCTAAAAAGTTAGTTTTTGATATATTCTCATTTTCCAAATTATGAGAAATAGGCTTTTAAACACTTAATTGTTCTAAATTTTCTCTCTGCAGGAGCATACCAGAGACCTTTTGTCACCTTTTCTGACCCCTCATGTTTGCATCCCTGCTTTAAGGGATCACTGATCTTGCAACATAACATAGTGAAAAGTTGTGGTTTATATTGTGGAGCTGGGCTGCTTTTATAATCTGTGTTATCCATTTCTGGTGGTGGTGTTTTGTCCAGCCTTCCCAGTTTGAACAGTGCATGGTCCAGATGCTGCAGTCGCTCAAAGAGCCCCTGGAAACCAGACCAGGAGAGATCAGCGTAAGATAATTGCATGCAACAGACATACAATTGTCTCATCAAATTGTATTCACACAAAGCACAAAAGTACAATGTAATCACACTCTGGTGTCATCAGTGGGATGAACTTTATTGATCCCTGAGGGGAAATTGGGATTTCTCTGATGTGTTATTTTGTGTTACATTGTGTTTTCTCCAGGTGCTCCAGCTGGAACAGGCCCAGGACCAGGCGTCAGAGCTCTGTGTGGCCATCTTGAAGGTATACTCCACCACATTTTCAGCCTGCGACCCAAATGGGAAATTAGGTTTAAGTATGTGGTCAGAAGCATACCAAACAATCAGGAAAACAGTAATTCTCTCATTGGATATAATCCTGAAATCCTGAAAAAACTAAAAGCACACGACCGTGTCTCTTGGTCAGGGGCTCAAACACATGAAACATGTTAAATGTTTGCCCACTATACTTTTTTTTTTATTATCGTGTTGTTGTATGTGTCCTTTTCCATTTGTATTTACCTTACCTTACCTTACCTTTAACTGTGTTAAAAACAGTTTGTAACTTGTTTATTTATTGTCATGGGAGTGACACATAAATTCTATTCTATTCTGTTCTATTCTATTGTTATGTTACAATGTGGGAACCCGCAATTTTAGGTCTCAATACATAGTTTAAGACAGATTGCTGTGCACCACTATACCTGCTATATAAGCCGATAACAGCGCTACTGGAGCACCTTGTGTCATTGTGCCCAAGTCTATTATATATCTACTATATACATGAGGTGTTTCCCACATACCTGACCAGCATGCCCATGTGTCCAATTCAGGTTTTCATCAACTGCTTGGAGCAGCTGAGCACCAAGACAGATGGAGACGTTGACACATCTCAGTAAGTGTCTGGATGTGTGTGCATTTCTTTGTGTGTAAATTTATGTCCTTGATTACAGTATGTGTGACTCTGTATTAATGTTTATCTATCTCCTGTGTGTGCGCTCAGTAAGTCAGCGGACCTGGGCTCTCCAGACCGTTTTAGCAGTGCTCAGGAGGACTTCAGTCCAACACCAGTAAGCAGAACCACTTGTTTATTGTTTCCTTTAACCTGTTCAGAGTTGGTTCACCTGAAATCCCACATTTGTGGACTGCCAACGTCAACAGAGCGTGGGTTTTCTCTCTTACACAAACAGACAAACACGTGTCACAGTGTCTCACTCATTCAAACCACGAAATGGTATCAGGCTGTTTCCTGGTTGTGGACAGGAAGCAGATACGTCCTCATTTCCTGTAACTTGTTTGAGATGCGAGTGAAGGGGGTTAAGCGTAGGGGAGGAGGAGGAGGAGGAAGAGTAGGGCGTAGAGTGCTTCTGGTAAAGGGAAATGGAGCAGGGTGCAGATGGGGTTTCCCCTGGCCTCTCATGTGCAGCAGGGGTGAGACCGGCAGCCTCTATTGAGTGCAGCTGACCAGAGTTCAGACTAGTGCCACTCATGATGTACCCTCAGTTTGGTGAGAGGGCAGGCTGGAAATCAGCACACATGATACAGGACCATGCCAGACTGTCATTACCACATAGGCATTGGTTTATATCAGCGTATTGACAGAGCCCATGGAAGTCTCTAATGTTGTCTATAGGTCTATAGTCTCGGTTACACCTAGTGTGTCCATATTGTAAGATAAAACAGAGAAATTTTTGTCACTGATGAAATAATTTGTGGGTGTCAAAATATAATCATCCTATGGTCAAATCCAATGAGATGGCGTAGTTTTCTCCTTGGGTGTGTGCTTTTGTCAATGTTTGTATGCTTATGTCTGAATCCGTGTGTGTGTGTGTGTGTGTGTGTGTGTGTGTGTGTGTGTGTGTGTGTGTGTGTGTGTGTGTGTGTGTGTGTGTGTGTGTGTGTGTGTGTGTGTGTGTGTGTGTGTGTGTGTGTGTGTGTGTGTGTGTGTGTGTGTGTGTGTGTGTGTGTGTGTGTGTGTGTGTGTAGGAGCAGCGTCTGCTGATCATCCTCAGTAACTGCCAATACCTGGAGAAACACACCTTCCTCAACCTGGCCGATCACTTTGAGAAACGCGGCTTCACGGGGACAGAGAAGATAACGCGGGTTAGTGAAGCACTCAGTAGCATTATCTAACAACATGCACACTACTCCAATGTCTACCAACCCTTTTACAATTTTGTAGTTATGCTTTTATAATGACTGTAATCACTTCAGATGCGGGCAAGAATACTTCACTCTGTGTCTTGTTGCTCATACTGTTTGTGAGAAGTGTGTTACTTTGTTGAGATGAGTATTACTCACCAAAGACAAAGCGAGCAGGGATGCTGAAGGTCCCTTGGTCTTCTAAGCAAAGATATGACTCTTTCTTTTAAAAGAGCAAAGGTCATGGTCTTGGAAGCTCAGTTCCACATTTCCACTCCTTTCTCTTCTCCACACACTCAGACACACACACACACACACACACACACACACACACAGAATGACTAATGGCTGAATCACAAAGCAAAGAAAGAGTGTTTGGTCGCTCTTCCAGTAAACAGGTGAACGTTATTTTTTGATAGATCAACTTTTTGTGATTACTCTGTCAAGTGAATGCTTTGAAGCAAGATATCATCTGTGGGCTACAGTAGTTTCTCTAGATATTCTCTAGATACAACTAACGACAATCCTAATCAGCCTTCCACTACGATATTTTTCATTCTGCAAATAAACTCACCAGACAGTGGTAGCCATTGTAGGAGTCCCCCATAATGCTTCTACCATACATTTGTTCTCTATTAATACTGCCTTTTTCTTTCTAAATGATGTTTTCAAACAATTACTCTATGCAGTGAAGCAATACCGCAGCAGTAAGTGAATGTTACAATCAGAATATGCACTTAAAAGTGGGACTAGCATACGACAATATCTGTGGTTCTGTGGCCAGGTGAGTGCGGAGGCTGTGCGGGATCTGGATGGAAAACTATTTGACGCCTACATCGAGAGATGGGCTGACCCTATCGCGGGCTCTTTGGAACCCGGCATCTACGCTGGATACTTTGACTGGAAGGACTGCCAAACACCTACAGGTACATTAGAGCCTCATCGCAGGACACACACATGCAAGCCTGTAAAAGAGCGCTGGGTAAGTCACTCTTGGTCTGTGAACTGGTATGTGTAGATGTGTTTAGATGGTGTGTTTCACCCTAGACACATTGAGAAACAGGCTGAGAAGAGGGACGGAAGACACAGGGAAATTACCCACACTAACCACTGACTGACCCCAGTAACATCAGAAGCATAACAGTGATGTGAACTCCGGAGGGCACTATATGTCTCTATGGTCTGATCAGTGATGTTGTGGTTCATATGTGTCATGTGTACAGTACTTCTCTTTGGTGACTTACTGTAACTGCAACTGAGATGAGCTCATTCAGGCTTTCACATACAGTATGATTCTACAGGTCTCTCCAAGATTCTCATGACCTTTCTGTGCTTTGTTTTCTTAATGTGTTGTGGGTGTGTGGGGCTGATTGTACTAAAGGTTCTTTGTGTGTGTTTGTGTGTGTGTGTGTTCGCTCACCAGATGTGCTCTAAAGCCCAGGTGAAACTTAAATGTGTATATGTGGTTTACCTTAGCACAGGATGTGAGGCGACGCACTTGTGTTTGTGTATTGAGTAAATTTTCAAATGGGCAGCAGGTTATTACAAGGCCTCAAAAGGGAGTATTGAACGAAAATATGGCCTAACTCTGGTTTGTGTCTGTGTGTGTGTGTGTTTGTGTGTTTGCCTCTATTTGGGCTGCAAGAAAGAGGAACATTTTGGATTGCTAAACCACAATTCCAGGATATGGTACTTTCACTTGTTGCATTTTCTTGTGTGGAAGCGTATGTGTGCGCTTGATATATGTGTGTGTGTGGGTGCTCAAGGCCTTAGAAGTCAAGAAATCCGCTTTCACTAGTCTTTTGTTGTCTCTTGTTATTACTCTCTTTTTACAGTTAACTAAATGGTACCTACATTTTAAACTGCCAAGCAGCACATCATCATCTACTACTCATCAGCTACTCCTCATAGCACAGTATAAAGTATTACACTGACACTTAATTGTTAGCAATAAAGAAATACCATTTCTCATTTTCTAGTTGGAATTATCCTTTAGCCATCCATCATCCTAGTATACCTGTATGTTGATTTTCTTTGTGCCCTCCTCCTCTCTCAGGTGTGAGGAACTACCTAAAGGAAGCTCTGGTCAACATCATCACAGTTCATGCTGAGGTACAACCGACTGACACACCTCTGACTGACCATTAAGTCTAGTCAAGTTTATTTATATATTCATATTATATAGCCCTTTATTTATCTAGCCCTTTTAACTCATTACTCTTCTCTTATTCTCTGTAGTTGCTCTTCAGTCTATTATATTTATGTTTTTACCAGGCATTTAGTCTCTTTTATCCTCCTCTCTCTCTCTCTCTCTCTCTCTCTCTCTCTCTCTCTCTCTCTCTCTCTCTCTCTCTCTCTCAGGTCTTCACAATTTCTAAGGAGCTGGTACCCAGGGTTCTGTCTAAAATTGTGGAATCAGTTGCAGAGGAGATGAGTCGTCTCATGCAATGTGTGTCCTCCTTTAGCAAAAATGGAGCCCTGCAGGTACACACACACACACGCACACAGTTAGAGCAGTTTGCCACTTTGAGTCATAAGACCCTAGCTGTGGCACTTGAGGGGGATTTACCTGTTTTTTCTGATAACGCCGTACTTCAGCTCAAGTTACTGAGTGTTGCGTTGACATTGTTTACTTGACTTAATCTGTCCTATTGTCCTTTCTTCTACACCCCCCGCCCCTCTCGCCCTCCTTCCCCCCCGCATCTTTCTCAGGCTCGTCTTGAACTCTGCGCCCTGAGAGATGCCATAGCGTCCTACCTAAGTGGTGAAAGCAAGTAAGCGCCACACACATTCACAAGTTTACATAGACAGGGACACCCATATGTGCACAATGATTTATGGTACTGAATGTCACAGACATAAATCTTAGTAATTGCACATCCCTCACTACAATCCCTATTTACGTTACTTGGTGGCTTATGGAAAGGAAGTGAAAGCAATCTGGTTCTGCCTGCGTGTGTGCGTTTGTGTGAGTGTGTTTGCGTGCCTTTGTGTGAGTGTGTTTGCATGTGTTTGTGTACATGTGTGCACAGGCATGCATATATTCATGCTTGCCTGAATACATGGGCTTTGTTGTGTTGTATTCTCTGATTACCTGTGTCTATACATGTGTATTGTTAATAAAGTTTTAACTGCGTGTCTTGTTTCAGTGCCAGCTTCAAACTGGCTTTGGATGCGCTTCCCCAGCTTCACAGTGGAGCAGACAAGAAGTGAGTCTTTGATCAAGGGTTTCATGCTTGTCCAGTTTATTTATTAAAGCCAGTTTGACCTTTTATAGTATGTTCATGCTTCATTGATTAATTTCACATAATTTCACATAAATCCCTCTCTCTCTCTCTCTCTCTCTCTCTCGCCAGGTTACTGGAGGAGCTGTTGAATAAGTTTAAGAGCAGTATGCAGCTGCAGCTCACTTGCTTCCAGCCCTCCAACGTCCAGCCTGTCAAGAGATGAGCTAACTGTATAATCTTCATCTACTGTATCCACTACTGTAACATGCTAAATTTGTGCAATTTACTCATAAACTTGAAGTGTATCTTTTCAGTTCAGTTGTCACGTTATTCTTCAGTGATTACTTGAGTATCATTTTCATTCTTCACTGCACCACAATAGATTGGAAGCAAATGTCTAATCATCTAATCGTGTTAACACTAAATGAGTTGATCTCAGTGTTACTGTCCAGGACAGTCCCTGGCTGGTGGAGTCATGTTGGTTATGCTAATCTAATACATTCACTCATTTAGACAGTCTGCAAGGGGCTCACTATGTAAGTTTAGTTGCTGGTTTTGAGAAAGAACTGGGTTTGTCCCCCTTTGGGATATAGGCCATAGCCAATCACCAGCTGGGGTCTCAGCAGTCTCTGTGCCTGCTCATCTGTCATCTGTTAACCAATACATGTGGGATTTGTTGAAGATTTAAAGTTGCTGTTAATGCTTTGTCCTGTGCCATCTCAATTGCCCAATAAAATGCGACAGCCTACTGTTGAAAGTATTATGCTTTGGTTTGACTGTTTGTTGCGCCATTGTCTTGACTACTGACTTCACACTCACACCATTTCCCATCAGATAAACAGATTTCACTGCTTTTCAGTAATGACTGGTGACTACATGACTTACTCTAAAATACATTAATAATACTGGTAACCTTAGGTGGCCACTTCAGGTAGGATATGAGTAAATGTAATACCGAAATGAGTGAACTATCTTTCTTATGGTGACCTTGCAATTTGTTGCCGTCTAGTCCTTAAACTTGTCCATAGTTCCATCTGTCACACTCAAGCATAATGTGCATTAGTGCATGCCTACACACGGTTGGTTTTCAAGGGTGTGTATGTGTGTCATGCTTCAAAACAGTTTGCCACAGTTATTCATCTCTGAAGATCCTACCCATCAGTTCACTCACAGTCGTCTGGCATGCTACTGTCTAGTCTTCTGGGAGGAGAATGACTATAGGGTGTGTCTAGGGTGGGGGAGTGAATTGGGTGGCGTAGTCCGTTATGCAAGGTAGGCCGCAAAAGAGGTCGTGATTGGATCCCATGAGAAGGTACTGACAGAGAAAGTGTGATATGGTCGTGGGAGCAAGGACGATCAAAGGTAGCGGTACGGTTGTGGTGTGTTTAGTCTCTCAGGCAGAGTAGACAGAAGATGCCACGCCCGTAGCTCACATGAGAAAGTACGACATGAGGACACGTGGGAGGTTATCTGAGGACGCTGTGGACGTTATGCCATGATGGACCAGGGATCTCCCCCTTAAATCGCTCTGTCGACTTGCAATTGAATCACTCAAATGCCACTCTAATGTCAGCTATCCATTTCCTACAATCGTGCTTTCTGTCATTGTCTACATTAATGCATCTCAGACCTCTTTTTCTGTCTTGGTTTCTCTTGCAGGGCAGGTTGAAGTTGTTTTGATTCTCTCTGTGCTAAACTTAGCTCTCTGTCCACCCACAGATTCATTCACAAAAGTAAGTTCAAAGTCTGAAGTCTTATCCGTCCTCCACCAGCTTTCTGTTTACAGTAACGGAGGTGCGGAGGGGAGTTTTTCGCCAGCACTCTGTTCCATTCAGGAGACAAGATGACAAGACCTGCAAAACATTTTGACTTTGATCTGACTTTCTATGGGTAATGCAATTTCTTTGCAATAAGTGGGCAATCGAAGGTTGGAATTTACGGGATGGAGCAAACTGACAGATTTTGGAGGATAGATTTTGATAGCTTTCGCCTTTATTGTAGAGTGGAGTAAGCTTTTGTTGTGCAGCACAAGTTGTCTTGCAGCCTGCTGTTTGGGTATAGAAAAGCACACAACATCAGGAGAAAGCCAGATCAGTAATAAATGTATACATACTGTAGGTCACATTGGGGACATACCATGGAAAATCATGGTATTGAACTTGTATTTGCTCCATTGTTTCCATCTTGTACTTCCATCAAATTAAATGCATGTCTTCTATTTCAACCTGGGTCCAAACGCTTCCTCTGATGTCTTCTATATTCAAAATAGTGAGGCCTTTGGCACATTATTTGCCCACATGCTGGAAAGATAGGCAGTGGTTTTCAAATTAAGTGTCTGAACTCTTTTTCACAAGGAACCTTATCAAATGATGACATCTTTCTTTTCATCTTGTGAATTAATTATAGACAGAAACATGTTTTTGTGGGGGTTTTATGACTCTTTTCCATGGAAGTGGAAACATAATCTATTATGTCAGTAGAAGCCAGGAAGGCATTCTCCAGCACAGGGCGGAAAGAGTGGCCAACCTCTTCCTTGTGATGTCATCACATTGTTTATGATAACGATGTGTTTGATTAACCAGCATCATCCTGCATCTGAACCACACTTCCTGCATACACACACATACACACACTCACACACAGCACTGACATTACTTGAAGAGCTCATATACTGACAAATGGCAATCATTATTTTGGCACAAGCCATTTATTGTTGTTCAGAATGGTAATGTGCACTGAAAAAAGCCCCAAACAGCCATCAGATTTTATCAATACAAGTCATTCGCAAATCTGAAATATGTCACCTGAAACCAAGAATATATGATGTACCTGAATTGTCTCTAGTGGAATAAGCTTATCTAAAATAGGCTGTCTGCAACAGTTTCTCATTCAACCACACCCAGTCAATGAAATCCCTTCATTCATAATTTAAGAACTAAATGGTGTTGATAGTGTCTCCTAACAACAGAAAATGTAGCCTAACGTATTTACAGGAAAAAACAAATACAAAAGTCATTGAAAATACACATTACAATTGCCTACCATACAATCACCACAGCTGTCAGTTTCATTTGCATAGTCGGTATTGAAAATATTCATGATGCCCTGAAAAAACAGTATAGTGGAATAAAATCAAAAGAAAATAAAACTCTGTTTCAGCCACATATACACACACACAACCCAGTAGGGCACAACTGTTGCCAAATCTGTCTATCAATCCATTGAGCCATTTAAATTACATATATAGCATTGTCCGATATCAAGCTCAGTTTAGTTTGGCTTTTCCCACAGTCTCCAGTCTCTGTGAGGAGTTGTGTCTGATCCAGAGAACAATGTCTACTTCCTGGTTCCTGTCACTGTGTCTTTCGCAGTCTCCAACAGTCATGTGAACCTGCTGAGATCATTCCTGCAGGTTACTGCTGTGGTGGTGCGTGATGGCCCTCTGGTAGTCCTCAGAGGGGCTTATATGGTCCGTGACTCCAGGGCGCTCGTAGCTGTGGTAGTAGTGGCCACCTGTCTGCTGGCCGTAGTACAAGAGCTGCCTGGCAAGCAAGGGTTCCACCTGCAGGATTGGAGGGTAACAAAGGTTAGTCTATAATGGTGTTGTAATGATCAATATATGACCATTTTGCCTGGATTGTTAAGGTGGAAATGGGCCAGTGATCCTTGATTGCCACCCTTACAATGAAAGGCTTAAAACTTTGTCCCGACTTTACTCTGCAGACATTTTGCAGAGGCCATTTTGCTTCCCTGCAAGTAAGCATTATGTTTCATGCAGCCGGGATGCAAAATGGCACAAATGAAAGTAAGCCATATGTGCCCTGATCTCACTGGGGAGTGTTGATTGTGAAGTATTATGGGGAGAAGTTAGGTAGGTAAGGGTATTTACACAGTAGTCAAATATCGGGGAACCAGCTAGTGTTATAGTATAGACAGTGACCTGGACATAGAGGGTCCTCCTTTGTCTCTGCGGGTCCAGACACTCGTCTCCAAAAATCAGCAGCACCTGGAACCGAGGCAGTGGCCGACCAGGGAGCCCATAGCCCTGTATCTCTGATAGTCAGGAGGGAGAGAGATCAAATCATTGCTAGGTTAGATACCATCAGTTTACCTGCAGGGTTAATTCAGAAGAAATTCTTTTGAAATGACATGACCTTTGGGGTAATATGAGTGGAAAGTCCTTGTCACATAGTATATGCAAATAAGAGATTAGCTGTCACACAGAGTTGCACAGCTGGGGTTGTTTTGCCATGTGGGCGGGGATGAGGTGTCTGTGTAGAAGTCATGTGACTGTTTCAGCATGAGATATTACTTCAGCAACTGATTATGCTAGAGCACACTAGCATAAATGGAAAGTTTATTTACATTTTCTTTTACTTTTGTTTTCTTAGTTTTATTTTTAGACATTTAGCTGACATTTATCCAGAGCAACTTACAATGAATGAGCCTAGGAGTTAAGAGCAAGAGCCTTGCTTTAGGACAATTCAACAGAGCACATGGTTGCTGATGGACACAACCTTGGCTCTTGCAGGAATCAAACCTGGTTCTAGTTTTGGGCCAGATTTTTTAACCATTACACCACCTTGCCTGTCCTGTTGACCCACTGTAGGCTTGGCCACTTTCTTGAATAACTGAAGACAATACAACGAAGTTTGTGTCCCCTAGCTAGAACAGGGTACAATCTATTTAGATGGGTTCCTGCACAGGCCACCTCGCCATGCCGTCTCACCTGTGAGGTAGTCCTGCGTGTGGAGTAGCTTACAGGTGACCTCTCTCTCCAGCTTGTTGGGCTTGTCTCCATAGGGGGACGGCCCTCCCTGCCAGTACACTCTTCCCTGGCACAGCCGCCGGGCGTAGAGTCCGTCCGGGGCCATCCACAGTAACACGCCCCTCTCCAGGGCGGACGGGGGGCTGGGGGGGCACTCCTCTGCTCTCCTCTGGGCTGAGAGGCCCTCCAGAGGCAGGGGCACCAGCTCAGGACCCCCTGGGGGCAGGTAGGGCTTGTCCTCTGGGGAGCATGGAGCAATGTGACACCCCTCTGGGCTGGAGGTTGTCACCTCCCTTACCAGAGTGTCCCGGAAATACACAGACACGTGCAGGCGGACGTCTGGAGGCGTAGGAGAAAGGGACAGAGTTAGGGCCAGCTAAACATGTTGTCCCCCATGCGTGATGCAGTCATTGTTTGAGATGATCATTTAAAATTATGGTATGGTCTTTGTCTGTGGAGTCATTTGTGTGCTGTCACGCATCCTATCTCAGACAAAAATACAGACAAAAATGCATCATTCCGTCAAAATTGGATAGGATAGCTGGATTTATGTAGCAAAATTTGTGTCAATCGGACTTATAGTGTAGGAGTTGGGGCCTTTCGAGTTTGAATTTTTTTACCTTTAATTATAGTGCCTCCATCTGCCTAATCAGTATACTATTTTTAAATGCAAGAACACAATGCCAAAATGTGTCATCCCTCCAAGTTTCATCAAAATCGGACAAGAAGTGTCTGAGATATCACGTTTGCGTATAAAATTTGGACCTTTAATTGTAGCGCCCTCATCAGGTCAATCAGTGTAATTTTTAAACGCCCAATTGCCCAATGGCCTTTCAAAGTTTAAAATTTGGACCCTTAATTATAGCGCCTCCTTCTGGTCAATCGTATTTTTTTTTTTACGCTGGAACGCGAAGATGCATCATCCCTCCAAATTTTGTCCAAATCAGGCCATCGCGTAGGGAACAAAAAATGATATCAAGTGAAAGTGTACGTGTGTGTGCGCGTGTGTGTGCGTTGTGTGTACCTGAGAGTGTCTCTGCTGATCTCATGCTGGTGTCCAGTGTGAAAGGCGAGGGCTGGTTGTCAGCAGCACTGTAGGAATAAAAGGAGGCTTTGAGCTGGTACCCTGCACAGACAGAGGAGGGGACAAGAGCTCAACACAGACACACTCACAGAAGATTCACATGTGCAATACAAAACTTCATCCATCACACCAACATGCAGTTCATAAGTCAAGTCTACCAACACTTACACACAATATCTCAAATATGAAAGGCACACAAGACTCATTTTAACTTATGTAGCATGACACACACTCAACTTTTATGTTTTGCACAACACAATTCTACTCCACTGAATCTGCACTTAATGCTTTCTGTAATAGATATATATACAGCACCATACCATTCTCCATGGGTTGGGGTTGCCATGGCAGGCTTCGAGGGGGATAGGGGCACTGAGCGAAGGGCAGCTCTGGCAGAGAGGCCTGCTCTTGGAAATAGTCTCTCCATTCTGGAGTGGGGATGTACCCTGGCATCTACAGAGAGAAAGAGAGAGAGACCAGTCAGGTCAACATACAAAATCATAATCAGTTCATCAGAAGTCATGCTGCCTTCAAGTGCTCTTTGTAAGCTTCGACTTCTGAATTCTGCAGTGCTTTTGGTTGGTAACAATAACAAAATGGACCCTGGTAAAAGTAGTTTTTTTTGGTGGCTGTTGTTTTATTTCAGAAATCAAGCATTACTGAGCTACTCAATGTTGCAGTGGCAGAATTAAGAGGAGAAATGTGCATCAGACATGTAATTAATGTTATAATTTATGTATTAGCCAAAGGTTTTTCTATAGCTAGATTTGTTAGAGTACGAGTAATGATGTCTTGTAGCAATATAAAGACACTCTAGGCTAAGTTATTTGTAGCTGCTGTCTTCAACACCAAAAGGACAACGCACAAAAATGCACTTTTAAATTAAGAGTGAAAATAGAAATACACAAAAACACCAATGAATTACATAAAATTCCAAACAATATCATATAAAAACTGAATAGTCTACATCTCTTTTACCATCAGTTGTTGACATGGCTGCCATGCTCTCTGCTGCTCAAACGTCACATGTCACAGGAAATTCCAACTTTTGGTCGTTAATGTGCCTTCAACTCGTAATTTGAATATTTCTGACAGCACTTGAAGTCAGTGCCGGTAGACTACAACCATAGGACCCTTGTAAAGACACATTACTCATAACTCATAACATGTGACATTCTGCCCCACGTAGCATGTGGTGTATCTGAGATCATTCATGTGTGCACATGGCTCATCCAGTGTTTCTGTTGGCAATCCCCCCCCCCCCCCCCCCCCTCTCTCTCTCTCTCTCTCTCTCTCTCAACCCCACCCAACTCACAGCACTGTATGAGAATCACCTGAGTCTGTAGGGCAGGGTAGGAAGGGTGGATGGGATAGCTCAATGGACTCAAAGGACTGTCCTCCTGTCTGGGTCCTAAATGCAAAGCAGAGGAGTTTATTGGAAAAAAAATAAAATAAAAACATTCACACGCAACTAACACTATGTACATACATTAGCCTACTTTTTTTTTTTAAATCCACTCACAGCACAGCCTAAGACAAATGTGTATATTCATGAATGTAACAAGTCAGGCATTGTAGGGACCACATGGTGACTGGTGGTTTGGTTGCTTGACTCTACAACAGAATATTTATATTTACCGAGGGGTCAGTGAGCCTTATCAAAACCCAACGGTGCATTCAGAAAAGCATAATCTTTGTCTGTTGATACCAGATAAAAATAAGGAAGAAAAAAAAGTTGATCCAGTTTGGTTGACCAAGACTCTAATCATATTATAAATGCCAAAACTGCAATTTAATTTCTAAAAATTTTCAAAAATGAAAAACTGTAGGCTCCCTGCCAAAGTATTTCTCTCGTATTTCTCTCTCTTCTACGTGTGTTTTAATGTGCGACTGACTTTTCTTGGCGCCCTCGGGGATGATGCGGTAGACTTTGTAAGGGTCCGAGATGTCCAACTGGCTTCGCTCCACGAGCTCCTCAAAGTCGTTACTTTTGTTGAGGGCGCAGCGGAGGCGAGTCTTCCAAGTCGGTGGGTCCGGCTTGTCGATGCCCTCCCGAAACTTGCCTTTAAACAGCGCCCAGGCCTGCGGGAAAGTCACCAATAAGGCATCCACCCTTATTAAAGAGTATAACGTTTAACCAGAAGGGTTGTGACAACAGGTAATGGAAATTGAGCTCTTATGCTACAGCCCTTAGGACCAGTTGTGCTACAACTACGCGTTAAAATTGACTAAAATTAGGTAGCCCAGACATCCTTAAGTTGTCTGGTAAATCTTTTTTTTGATTGAATTATTCTTCGTGCAATTTTAGCATCTTGCACATTGTAGACCTGTAGGCTATGAATATATGCTGTGAAAGGAATGTAGACCTACAGTTCAGTTTTGTTTTGTTTTTTTGTTTTTTTTTGGAAGGAGATAGGCTAGTTGTAGGCTAGGTTACATTTATTTTGTATTTGTATACTTTATTATCCCCGTGGGGAAATTTGTCCTCTGCATTTGACCCATCCTATACACACAGGAGCAGTGGGCAGCCGCAGTAGGCTACAGCGCCCGGGGACCAACTCCTTGGTCAGGGGCACTGACAGGAGTAGGCCTATTAACCCGAACATACATGTCTTTGATATATTGATCAGGTTCATTTATTTATGTAGATCCTATTTATTTAGCCTACTTATTATTTATTTATTCCTTAATTAGGCCTATCACTTTGGTTCTTTGCATTAGCTTACTTTAAAATGTTTGCAACAATGAGGTTTGAGAGAGTGCCTTTCTATTCTGACAGTCATAGGCCTATCTGTCATTCTGTCTGGACTGACACTGCTGCGGTGGTGCATGTAGACCTCGCTACTATGTCGCCTGATTGCGGGTCCCTACCTTGAAAAGCGCGGCATCCTCAAACTGGTTGTAGTCCTGTTTCCCGGCGTGTTTCCACGGTATCCTGAAGATAGTTTTGTCGTCGTTTTCCCAGACCAGACCGGGGTATTTGCCACAGTCCACTTGCTCTATCAGCCACTGACGGAGTTTTCCGTTGCCGCTGCTGCCCGACCCCCCGTAATCCGCTTCAGGGTTCATCTCTCTGTCCAAAGAGATGCAGAAAACCTCCCGTAAGTCCTAACGCAATGCCATTTGCTGCTGTGCCTGTGTGTGTTTTTGGCAATTAAATTGATCAAAGCAAGCACAAAGGCTATAATTTGTAAGTAAAATTCACTTTACAGTCTCGGCTCCCACGCAGAGTTGGCCGTGTGTGTCTGGGAGCAGATCAAAATGGTCTTACCTGTGAAACTCGAAACCCGTCAAGTTTTGAAATCAATCAGACTCAGAAAGCCCTCATCATTACGGCGGGCCCGCTTAAATCCTAGCCTATAGCCTGCTGGAGGGGGAGGGCGGAGACAAGACGACAAGAGCAGAGAGGATGCTGAGCACCTGCTGCCTCCTGCGAAGCTTATCTGAGCACACAGCGGATCTCCAGTAACACAACAGGGGAAACCCTACCGGCGTCAGCTAGCGGCTCTGTCACTCTGTCACACACCCGCACATGTGGAAAATCATGGGACGGAGACGAAAACAATTCTTTGAAATGGTAGCCCTTACGAAAAATAACTAGAGTGGTCCTGTGGTAAATCTTGGTACTATATCGCAACAAAATTTACCGTAGGAATATTATAGGACGATTATGGTGATAAACTAAAGAGATTAAAAGATACAATGAAGCGCAGTAATATTTAACTCACTACTGAGTAGCACACACTGTAGGAATATTATAGGACAATTACGGTGATACTATAGGAGATTTAAAAATACCATAAAGTAGGCCTATGGTAAGATTATTATAAACTCACTATTGAGTACCAGAACACACTAGTATAAGTCCTTATAGGAGTATTATAGGAATATTATAGTGATATCATAGGAGATTAAAACATACCATAAAGTATGGTAAGATTATTATAAAAATACACTATTGAGTACCACATTCTATATAGGAGTATTTTATTAATATTATAGGACTATTACAGTGATATAATAGGAGACAAAAATGCCATAAAGTAGGGTGAGATTACTATAAACTTGCTATTGAGTACCACAGACACACTATAAATCCCTAGAGGATTATTATAGGAATATTACAGCGATATCATAGGAGATTAAAAAATACTACAAAATACAAGATCATTAACACACTACTGAGCACCATAGGTACACTGTAAGTCCCTACAGGAATATTCTATTTTGTTAGGGAATTGCGGAAATAAAACAAAAAAACTAATTTCAATGCATGTTTTATTAAATAAAATACAAGCTCCCTTATGTAAACAAATACAATTTGCTTCAGGTGTGAATCCACTGACTGACTCCAGGTCATGGACATGAAAATGAATGTAGGCTTTTACTGTGAACCCTTGTTATAATAGAGCGACTGAGAGGCACTCCTGCAACCTTTCAACAACTAATCCAAACCAAAGCAAATTAAAAGACAATTCTTCACTTTACTCCTTGGACATAATAGTGTGGTGTGAGTAAATATTGATTCTGATCATGCTGACTGTTACTTGAAGGTATTCTAACAGCTGACAAAAACAAACAGCTTACACTGTCTTTCTATAAAGTCATTTAATAGTTATATTTTAAGTACAAGTCACACCATAACATAACTCACAGAGGGAGATGTGCTGCTAAAGGAGGTGACTAAGTAACTGTGTTCACTCAGTTGATTGTATATATATGTATTTCCTTGGTGTTCTGCTTGACTGCCCTTGCATGTTGTTTTGACAGTTGGGGGCAAGAACATGTCACGTCAGAGGGGACTCAAGATAATGACAAAGAAATCCCCCTTGCATGATTGCATTGCCATTTGCAAACATGAGATTCGACATATCATATCGATACATAATCCATTCCTCTATTTGACAAGTGTGCTTTTCTTTCCAGGGCCAATGATGTACGCAGGATTCCTCAAACAAACTTTTGAAACAGTTGCTGCTCTAAACAGGTTGATGGTGAAGGCAGTGGCCCCTCCCACAGCCATGCTCTAGGTCTCAGTGATTGGCTGCTCTGGTTGATGGACAGCACTAATGGACAACATCTGTTAGAGATGACCAGGTAAGAGGCTGGCAGGCAGACTTTCTGATTAGGTCAAGTGCCACTTGTGGCCAGTGGGGAAGTGATGCTGGTTGCCATGGCATTGCTGGTGCCCTGGGACTTCCGGGTCAGAAGGGCTACGATCTCCTCATCATCATCGAACAAGTTCTTCCCATACCGGTCCTTCCACCAGGCTCTATACTGGAGGAGGAGAGCAGAGAGATCGTATTAAAAACAAAAGTGAGTCATATAAAAAAAAAAAAAGACAACTCATACAGATTGTAAGAGACAGAGGAAGTCTTCACCTGAGGAAAAGTAAAGAGAGACAGGCGATCAGGAACAGAGAGTGAGAACGGCATGATGTCACTCACTTGGGTCAGTTCTGTGTTTTCAAACTCCTCCAGCTGCCGCAGAAAGCCCAGGTTCGGCCCGGCGCACGGCCTCGCCGCCCTCACAGCCGCCAGAGACTCCACCCAGCCCCGTCCCGTCACAGTCATGATGTAGGCCACCACCAGGGTCACACTGCGGGACACTCCTGCCACACTAAACACAGCACTTTACTTTCCATCATGTAATCATCAGATACTTCTTTGGCTAGGAGGCTCTTTTCTCTGTTTTGTGTAAGTAGAAGTATTTTACTTCTACTTTTTTTTATTTTTACTTTTAGTTCTACTTTGCCTTTTTTTCTGGAATTATGATTATTAAAGGATAATCCCTGCTTTTGCATGTTTGATGTGAGAGTAGCATAAGAATCAGGTTCAACTTGATTATCGGCCCAAATTTTGAAGCCTGTCCTGGTCACAGTGATGTAGTGGTAAATAAAAAGGTGAGTAAACCATAATCCCTAATCATCATGTGGCAAACAATCACCAGTATAAACAAAGATCAATTATATTCTCAACATTATTTTTTCCTTAAAACACCCTATCCTCATACAGCTCACAGTTTGATACTATTTAACTATAATATATATTATGAGATTACATCATAAAGATTTATGTTAGACAAAAAGGGTGGATAAACTCTACTGTGCAAATAAAAAGGTGGGTAAACTGAGTTTAGTACTACATCCCTGGTCACCACTATAATGCCTATTCAATTTGCATCAGAGGTCCCTACATTTTGCTGATGCATGTATGCAAAAAACTAAACCATGCATCTAAGTTTCACCTGGTTTTTAGACCGCTCTCAGACCAAAGAATCATCTCAATATCACATGCAAAACACAGGACATATCCTGTCATAGATACAGGATATAGGATTATTTTTTGTGAAAAACAAAGAAAATAAATGCTCAACACTCAAGTGGAAGTCCTCACTTGATCAACCAATGAAAATAGAGAATTGTTTTTGCATGTGATTTTTAGATATAGCACATTAGTACACTACGTGACCTTGGTATTATAAAGTTCTATCTGACCTTTTTGTCAAAACTGAGTTAGTCACATGAACCTATTCGATGAGTGCCTGTTGACATATGTGCGGTGTTATTTTTTGAAAATAATGAATTTTGAGTCTGTAATTTCTAAAACAAAAGGATCTCCATTTAACTCAATGGTTGCTGAAAACTTTGAAGCTCAATATCTCAGAACTATCCTGAAGGCAGATAGAACCTTATAATTCTACAATTGACCCGCTGGGATGAGTAAAGAGGAAGAAACCGACCAATAGGGGCTTTAGATGTCTTTTCACTCACCAGTGGACAAGGCAGCCTTGACCTTTCATTCGGGACTCATGGATAAACGTGATGCTGTCTCTGAAGTGCTGAATCCTGATGAAATTAAAATAAAACATAATATTAATATTAATATTAAAATAAAAATTAATAAAAACATACTGAAGAACCTTTAAACATTACTGTGGGCATACAGTGAATCTCTATACATACAGGATACTCACAGGTTTTGCTTAGAATGGTCAGCAGCGGATATACAAAGGTAGGTCATGTCCTATGGGGGGAAGGGCGGGTAGTTTAGACCCATATAGAAAAAAAATATTACTAATGTTATTTTATTGTGCAAAGGTTGGTGTCAGACGTTAACAAAGGGCAGACCGAGTATGTAATAGCAGAACAGTTTGGAGAGGGTCTTTATCATGGCAGGTCATCCACCTGAATGCGAGGGTCTACATGCTTCCTGTTTCACCTCAGAAGGGACGGCCCCGAAAGCCTTGCCCCCTCTGGCCCTGTAGCTCAGTAGTTGGGGGGTCATGACATAACGAATTTTTAATGTATGCCTGTGTGTGTGTTTTTGCAATGTGCACCTGGCAGCTGATGGTACACGCATAGCCCCAGTGGACAGAAACCACCTTGTCCCGGTATGACTGCACCTCTGCGAAAGCCCCTGAGCCCTCTGGGACACACTGAGCTTTGGGAGTCTTCGACAAAGGTCAGCTTACATTCACATACACAGACAGACTCCAACATACACGCACGCGCACATACACATACACACACAGGCATAAATGCACGCATGCACACACACCAGTATACATGCACACATCCGCCATGCATCTATCACTCTTGCATCAGAAATCGACATTTTTGACAGAGGGTGTTGCATTATACTAACCAACAAACTGATAAATCTTATATCTTTGTGCATTCACTCTCACTACTCATCATGACAGTGAGTCAGTGATACTATCTGTAGGATCCAATCCAGACAGACACAAGTCATATCAAACAAATCTCTGACTACAATTAATTGGAAGTTGTGGCTAAATGCACAGTGCATTTAAGGTTTTATGTTTTATTGTCTGTTCATATTTACTGTATATGATCACTGTGAACTGATGTAACGTATAAGTGACACGTCCGTCCATAGAGACTTGGTGGCTGCAAACCAGACCTTCCTCTCTCAGGAACCACCACGCTTTCTTCCAAGAAATCAATCAGTCAGA
This sequence comes from Centroberyx affinis, assembly GCF_046629955.1. NCBI lineage: Eukaryota > Metazoa > Chordata > Actinopteri > Beryciformes > Berycidae > Centroberyx > Centroberyx affinis. The sequence goes on along the minus strand of NW_027282059.1, from coordinate 29,290 downwards.
TGGTTGACTGTTAGTCATGCAAATAAACCATCCATCTGGCCATTAGCCCACGCTGGTAAAATAGACCTGAGTCATCATTATGCCAAAGCGCTCTAAAAGCTGTGTCATACATACTGTGTCATTATATTTATAATTGATATTAGGCCTATATGATATTATACTGATTATATAATTAATAACTGATGTCATAATATCGAAAGAATGAGATGCTTAATGAATGGAGGCGTAGTGTAACATGCGTCTGAAGGCTTTTACATAATTTGGGGCCAAAACCTTTTTAAACATCTTGGTGGTTGACCAGTCTGGGTAGTGATACTGTAGACAAAGTTGCTGTTTCTCTTCAGTGTAATGGTTGTGAAAACACACTGGCATTCTCCCATGGATGGAGAAAGTGTACAGAAATCTCGGCATGTTTTTCAGGCTTGCTTTCAACAAGAAAAGATGAAAGTTGTGAAAGCGGACATGGAAGAACTCAGCGGAATTCAAGATTTCCAAAAAAATTGTCAAACAGCAGCAGGTAGAGAAAAATCCCATGATGCAACAATTTTGTTCAACTCAAATGACATGAACATATCCAAAATCAGATGAATAGATTATTAAATAGTAAATAAAAAGGTTTCAGTAAGGTGAACTGCTGGTCCAGAAGGTGTTTCTATCTGTTGTGACTGTGTTGGGACGGTAGTACCATTTAAACATTTTATGTGTTCAGGATACTTACGATATGCAATATACTTCCTTTCCAAAAACTACATATCGCAGTTTTAACAAATTGTATAAAAACACTTCTGTGTTACAAAGTGAAAATCACTGAAAACAGGTTTCTACTTTCAAACCTCACTCCCTCAGGTTCCTCTCAGTAGATCTGTGAGAACCTTTTTCTCTCCTTCACACGTACGCACAAGAAACACACCTTTCCCGCTCTTTCATACACAAATCGCAACATCTAAATGTAGCAACATATGAAAGGACAAAACCTTTAAATGAAGTTGCACTTTCAAATCTTTCACATTGCTGACTGTTGAGCTAAACAGCTCTACTGTACAAAATGTCAGTTTGGCTACATCTTCTCAGTCACTTACTGTACATTAACTGAAAATAGCATGCAAATTTTCAAATTGTCAATAGGATTCTACACAATATTGCAGCATCGCATTCAGCCAGAGAACCTTGGTTAGCAGGTGAAATTTGGTGAATTCCCAGTCTTGTGACTGATACTACAAGTCAGAAGGACTTTCCATTCAAAATAGAAAATAAGAAGGTCTGACTTTCACATCAATTCCAGTTATCTACTTCAGTGTCTATCATAAAAACAGCCTATTATGTAAAGTATATTATATTACATATTACCTAGTACATATTACCTATTCTATTCCTAGTCATCCTTTCAAAACACATCTAGAGTGACGACTCATACTGTAATAGATCTCCACTGAGTAAGACTGTGATGTTAGGTAATTATACCTCTGGTGAAGGCCAAGGTCATAAAGTCGACGGATAAGACAGTGTGGTTTCCAGAACAGTCTCTGGACACCAGCCATCCTTCACTGGCCTTTCATAATAAACACAGAACAGGGGGGACATAGTGGGTCGTAACACTGGTGATCAGCCTGGATGTTCAGGCCGGGGAGTGTGTGGCTGGACGGGTGTCGAGGTCAGGTCGGGCTAGGCAGGCAGACACACACACACACAGACACACAGACACGCTCACCTCCAGGATGGGTGCAGCTGTGTCATGGATGGACAGGATGTGGGTGATGTTGTACCGTGCCAGTAGCTCCCTGTCTCGTGCATCTGAAGATTGAAAAGAACTGAAAAATCGCAAATATTCCTCTGCCGTCAATCACAAATCGCCCCACACAGGTCCCGCCTAAATAAGGCGTTTTCTACCCAACAACAACCCCCCTCCCCAAATCTCTCCCAAGCAAATATGACCTTATGGCTTAATAAGTTTGCTCTTGTTTTGAACTGAAAGAAAAACCGGAAAACCAGTGTTTCTAAAACAGTCCAACAGCTTGGCCCAAAAGCAAGAAACAGTAAATGTTCTAATCAAATTTTGTTCCTTAAAAGGAAGCCAAATGTTTCTACCTAGGACAGATGTGCCTAGGGCATTTTTTCTCATGCTTTGCAAGTTTGATCTTGCATAGGTCTGATGTGACCTATGCAAGACCGGAAGAGTATAAACTTGCTGTAAATACTGGATGAAAATAAAGCTTATTCCAAAAGACCCTGCCTGTCAACTAAATAAAATTTAAAAAATCCCATTTCACATATGGGAATTCATATAAATTGTCAGATATAAATCAAACCCTGCAACATAATGGGAAAATGCATATGTATCTGAACGCTAATGTACAATATAAATGTTTAAAATACTTGCAGAGGAATACAATCAGATTATGTAAGACTTTAAGTCATTCATTCATAGGTCAGATAATGCAGCACATGTCCCGCAGTGTGTTGGGTGTGAGATGAATATTCTTTACGGGACTCGAGGTGCTGATATCCCATTAAAGCTGGTGACAGAGAACTGGCTTTCAGATGTACTCTATTTCCGTCACCTTACACCGCAAAGCTGTTCTTCGTACATATTTACTCTGGCTGTTGTACACAGAAAACACAAATTAACACAGTAATAGGGAGATTGTACAACAAAATCGATACATGAAGTTCAACCATCAGGATAGCATGAAAGGTAATGGATAAAGAACCATGATTTCCTATAGGGCAACGATTCCCTGAACATTACATTTCTACAATAATGTATCTGTTGCTTTCAGACATTACCTGTGCAGTCTCCATTTCGTGTACACACAGAAAAAACAACCTAATCGCTGATCTGCTGTTATTTGGAAATATGTGGAATACAGTTCACATAAGGGACACCCCCATGCTAAGGGGCATTCCCTCCCACACTGCACCAACAGCAACCCTTGAAATTAATTTATCTTCTCCAACTGCTGACAAAGACATCACCCACACCCACACCCACGCACATGCACAAATACACTCACGCACACACAGTCGACAAAAGATTCTTCCATTCGTTTTACATCAAAATACACCATTTCAATCATTTTCCTCCATATTGTGATTTCTCCACTCTATAGAAACTGAGCTCAGTGTAGCATCTCACCACATGCCCCTCCATATGAGGAACTGAAAAACACTCAATTACATTTTTCTGATGATAAATCAATTCTATACTCAAAGTACACAGAGCAAGACAATTTACCTTTGAAGTTTCCGAGGTAAAGATCCGGCAGGACCTAAAAGTGAAGTAGAAATTGAGGTTAGCAAAGGATGCAGAAGTCGTCAAAGTAGAATAGGAATGTAGTAGTAAAATAGGTAATTGAGGTTCGAATGGTTGAAGTTAATCTTTAATGCTGCAAACAAATGTAAACAGCTGCAAATATTATCATCCTTACAGTGTAGTGATACAATTCCATCTCATATGATACTGTACCTTGTTGATTCCATTACCCATGTCCACCAAAAAATCTCAAGCAAACACATCAAGTTTAGTATAGTTCACCAATTTAACACCTCAGTTTGGCCATTTTCCACCGGGTAGCCAAGTTGTTCAAGTTGCTCAAACTGTATATATACTACAAAGCAGGAAGATCCAGCACTCCAGCAGCCTGTTGCTCCAGTCAAGCCCTCTCAACAGGGAGATAATCTGTCACTAGCTGCTGTGTCTCAGCAGGCAGTTTCCAAGCCTCCTCCAAAGACTTTTTGTGTGATCTAAGGTATAATAAAGCTCTCGACAAGTCTGCAGCTCGCGGCCTGAGTGCAAGTTGATTGAGAATATGCTGGTTGGGATGACGTAATGTGACCTTAGCGGCAGAACACCCTATATTTAGACCAGGCGTAAGTCATGGGACGGTGGACAGGCACATACCAACCAGACAAAGATGGTTGAGGGCCACTCCACTCTGGCAGCTCAGGGCAGAGGACAGATCCAACAGAGGGTCGATATAGCCCATTGGCTAGAGCGATGTTATACCATATAAGGTGTAAAATACACGCCATGTGGAATAAATGCCCATTTGGCTATACATTTAATAGTCTGATGCTGATACTACTCAGCTGCCGTATGAGTAGTAATTCCCCCATGTATCTTATGTTATTTATGTGCTGATTTGTGCTTCTCTTGTTGTTGTTGTTGATCATTTCAGTGGACATTCAATGGAATGTACAACAATCATCTAAGTTCCAGTAAATTTTGCTATACCTTCATCACATCACTGTGAAGCGAGGTATTTTTAGCTCAGCCCCGTCTTGTCTTCTGTTCCTGTGTGTGGTTGAATGTGTGGCACAGCACAGACGCACTGACAGGCAGAGGAGCGTGGAGGCGTTTACAAAAAGCCGCCTGCCTCAGAGAACTAGATCTGAACACTCATCGTGGGTAACAGGTCAACCCCATTGATAAACACAAACACTAGAATAGGGCCTACACTTCAGTGGGTGATACATATAAATACTTACATCAGTGCAGTTCAGTATGTGTGTGTGTGTGTGTGTGTGTGTGTGTGTGTGTGTGTGTGTGTGTGTGTGTGTGAGAGAGAGACACAGGGAAAGTGCGGGGGGAGGGAGGGGTAGTTACTGTATTGTACAGACAGTTAAGGATGTGAGAGATGATTGATGATTAAATTAGACTGTAAAAAGAGGAAGGAGAGGCATTACCTCAGGAATTACTTCCAAGTTTGTAGCAACTAGCCTACTAACAGGGTCCAACCTTTTCGAAAAGGAACTAATCCTAAAATAAATAGGCATGCTATACAAATGGCACAGCAAAACTATACCATAGCCCAGTGATTCTCAACCTTTTTCATATCGAGGACCCCTAATTTAGTCCACATTAGGGCCACGGACCCCCATTTGATGAGATTTTGTCTCTCGGACCCAAATTTATTGCTAGATATGTTTTTGTCCAGAATTCCATCACTATCTGTCATTCTTCTACATTCTCTATTTGTGTTAACTAATGAAAGTTTAACAATTCATCAATTTGCTGGGGACCCCCTGGAACCCCCTCAAGGACCCCTGGTGGTCCCCGGACCCCACGCTGAGAACCACTGCCATAGCCTACTATAAGTCCCACTTATAGTAGTACCTTTTGGCACATACTCTGCTGCGACAGTTTGTGGTATAGTGCATTGCAAATACAATAGCACAGGACATCACACACCCACTCAATCGCCACTTCACTGTAGCCTACTGCCCTCTGGGCGCAGGTACAGGACCCTGAGGTGCAGTAGGGCTCGCTTTGGCAAAAGCCTGATACCCGCAGCCATAGCAGCCCTAAACAGGGTGACTCGCTACGGGAACTATGAGTCTTGTCTTTTTATGTTGTTTTTGCCCGCCACTATTAGGCTATGTGCTGCTGAGTTGTCGGTTCTCCCTGTGATGTACAGTTTTGTGGAAAAGAATTTCCCCCCGGGGACAATAAACTAACTAACTAACTAACTTCTAATATCGGCCGATAGTATTAATATATATACAGTATATAATATATAGGATTATAATGACACCATAGGAGGTTTAAAAAATACTATAAAGTACCGTTGTGTAGGCTAGACACTGTGAGTCTCTAAAGGAATTGCTTGTCTCTACGTGAGTGTAAGCCATATTATAGCCTACAGTATATTTATTAACTCACGTAAGCTTTGCTTTTATGTGAATGTTACCTGTCGGTTCGTTTTAGTACTTTCGCTACGAAATTTATTCTCGATAAGCGTTTTGTGGAAAGTGCCAAACTGTTTTTGGTGCTGGCTGCATTCACCAAAACAAAGTGGACGTGCAAGTAAATGATTTTCAATCTCGTTTAAACTACACAGGAGGATTGCGTACGAGGACTGCTCCGTGTCGGTCTGCACCTCTGACAAATGGCGTTGTTATTACTAGGAGGACGTCTTTGCAAGTACAGAGCTGAGATCAAGACAGTCATGACAGGGATCCAGCCGTACTGGTAATTGTTTTTTATGTGATAGCTGCAAAGTGAGCATATTTAGACCATTTCTTCTAAAATGGACTCTGACCACTGAGTGCCACTGTAGGATTATTCGTTGTACGACATGTTGGCCCGTCGTGCATGAGTATTTTCTCTCAGTCCAGCTATTTGATTTAAATCCACTAGATGGCGTAGTGTACCTAGACAATACTGTACACTCTGCATGCACGAAATAGTATAACATTTTTATAATTCTCCCATAGGGACTTATTGTAGTACTCAACAGTGAGTTTAAAGTGACCTTATGATAGGCTACTTTATGGTATTTGTTTTAATCCCACTGTTTTACTATAGTATGTGGTCCATTTTTGACTATAGTAACTGCTTCATATGTTTAAGTTTTGCTCTGATGTTTGTATAATATTTAAATGTTTTTTTTTTTTAATGTTTTTGTATTTCCTATATTATAATATTAGGATATTATTAAAAAAAAAAAAAAAGGATATCAACTAAATATAGTTTATAGTTTTGCTGTCATATTTGTACAGCATCCACCTAAAATGTATTGTAGGTTTGCTGTTTGTTGTAAGGGATTGTTTTGTTTTGTCTTATTCAGTGTGACTGACTGTCAAATGCGACCTGATGCCATTGACTAGGGAGATTCTATTCTGATCTATTCTATTCCATCATCATGATCATTTCTGCCATAGTCTACTGTACTTGTATTGTTTCCCCACAGCTCTTCAGTGACCTCAGGCAGACAACGTGTCAATGGAGTGGATCTGTACTATGAGCAGACCGGCAGAGGGAAGCATGCTGTCCTGCTGCTTCCTGGAGCTCTGGGTAAATACAACAACATGTCTCTTTTTAAGGGCAGAGAAGAGACCTGAGTCCTGTTCCATAAAGCGAGTTTACCAAATAAGCCAGGCTTCTTTCGGTTAGTCTGACTCATTTTCAGTTGATTCGGTTCCATAAAGCAAGTTCAACATAGCTCAAGCTCAGTTACTATGGCAACTTATGCTGGGAAACTAACCTGCTCCGGGGCAGGCTAACTGTCAGGCTAAGCCTGAGTTGTTGCTTAACCAGAGTTCCTGTAGCACTGACCCGACGGGAAAGCCATGATTTTACCACTGACTTTCTAGCGTGCTGCCATATTATTTTACTTTATTAACCACTATCAGTCAAAAAATTTAAGTTAATAGAAAATCAACTTAAATAAATAATAAATTAAATAAATTATACAATGATTAATGATAAGATATAGACCTACGTGTTTAATTATATGGTATATGATATCAAACGTCTAGGCTTATGCTACATAAAATATGTTTCAATCCAAATTACCCCAATAGAATGACAATAGCTACATAAATAGTTAACAGTACAATTGCAAAAAATTATATTGACCAGAAATGTTGTATTTGCCCGATAGGAAACCATGTTTAAAAATGTATTGGTTAATGTATTGATTAATACATTTAAAACAATGTCAAAAAGTAAACTTGTAAAGATGTGTTTAGTGGGTGTATGGTTTTTCAATCAATTCAGTAAAGGTCTATAAATAAGGACCTCAACCCATGTGTCGTTCTTTGTCAGTCATGGCGTGTGCTTTCATTGATGAGTACTGTATATCCCTTTTCTACATAAGCGTGATTTCTATTCTAGTGGAGTAAATAGGTTTACATATTGTCACCATATCTTACAGTAATGTGGGAATAGGAATAACGCACATCAGATAATAAATCAGACCTACTGGTGTGATCAATCGGGCCATTATGGCTCAAAATATACAGCGGTGCCGGTGCGTAATGGCTGTGCGTAATACTGTACAGTGGCTGCTTTGGCTTATGCGTCTGGCCCGCAGGTGATGCCAGCTGTGTGCCAGTCAGCACCGTTCTTTTAGCAAAACAGATAGCGTTGATGACGGACCTTCTCTTTTTACATTCGGTCGCCCTTCTTTTATCCACAGCTCTGCACATTTATGAGCTGGAAAGAACGCACCTTCTATAATCCATGCGTTTTATTTGGAAGTTGTTTGCGCCATGTACTGTCATATTGGAGAAATACATGTATTTAATTCACTGACAGAATAAAACATGCCAGAGAGTGGGGGAAAGCGTGTCCCCACCTGCGATTGCATTTCATGATCAGAGGTGGGGAAATCGAAAGCAGAGGGGGGGAAATCCCCCCCCGGCAAATCGCACCCTAAATACGTATATATTAAACATGAATACATTTGCAGCCTTGAGGTTTAATATCTATGTATTCTTGTATAAGATATTTTAATAACCTACAGGTTTTCTGTTCTTACTATCTGTTTGAATGTATTGTGCCCAAGATTTAATTTTGTTTGTATCAAAATATTTTATTACATTTTAACTTAGTTGCTACTTACGCAATCAATCGATCAGCAATTTCTTGCCAGGCTTTCTTTCTTGTTTTGTTTATGGCAGCTGCATTACATTTTTTTGGTTATTATATGTTTCATTCCTTCATATACCGTATTTCTCCTAATAAGCGCTGCTCGGTGGCAGTGAACATCGCCGCTCTCTCTTTACCATTGCTTTTTGCCATGGTGTATCGATGTAATCCATGTTCGACCTCTCGGGCTGCTTAAGAATGGCGTGCACACGCAATTATCCTGACTACTTGAACCTGTCTCGACTTAGTCTGATTGCGTGAACCTGAATCGACCTTTATGGAACCGCTTTAGCCCCGACTGATTTGTTAGGTTCATTCAAGTCAGGTTTTGGACTTTAATCCCCAGTTTTCTTAGCGCGCTTTATGGAACGGGCCCCTGGTGGCAGTCTGTGACAACTCTATCTCTCTCAAACACACACATATCTCTGTCTCATGTCATGTAAAATATATTTTAAAACACATTATGGTGGCAGCCTCCAAGTGAGACCAACAAATGCACCGTTGCTGTTTTTGGCTCTCCTACTGCAGGAAGCTCTCAGACTGATTTTGGACCTCAACTGAAGTCTATGAATAAGGAACGCTTCACTGTGGTGGGCTGGGATCCTCGCGGTTATGGACGCTCTCGTCCTCCAGACAGAGACTTCCCCCCAGACTTCTTTGAGAGGGATGCGAAGGATGCAGTGGATCTAATGAAGGTTTAGTCAGTTTATTGACAAGCTAAGGGTGATGATTAACTCCTTCTAAATACCAATCTGAATGATGAAGCGCATAGTTTACTAAGCCCTACTAAAGGATGCACTCAATATTATATATTAAAGTATTATAGTGACCTTTTGGCAAATTGGCTCTTTGATCAATCTACCATGTGCAATGAGAAGATAGGAAGCAATTTCATTTCATTTCTAAATCACCCCCTAACTATAGAGACAGTCCTTCACCCAGAGGACCCAGGTTCAGGCCGTGTTGGCCAGCATCCGTCCTGCTAAAGTGTCCTTGAGCAAATCATTAAATACCTACTGTCTCCAGGGGCCTTATTCTGTAGCTGACCCTGCACTCTGACCTCGAGAGGGACAAACAAAAAGTTAATTTCCCCTATGAGGATCAATGAAGTGTCACATTATTATGATTATAAACAAATACAGTGAGTTAGCGTTGTACAGTATGCTTGTCATGTCCCTGGCAGGCATTGGGCTTCGGAAGGTTCTCTCTGCTGGGATGGAGTGATGGAGGAATCACCGCTCTGATTGCAGCAGCCAAGAGCCCTGACCTGATCAACAAGATGGTAGTGTGGGGATCCAACGCCTATGTTTCCCAGCAGGACCTCAGCATTTACAATGGTACCACAACTCCACTGCAGTAAAGAGTGTGTGTATTTCATGGTCTTGGTAACTGCTGATGTAGTCATCAACCTTGAATAATTATGTTAATTGTGAGTTATATAATCTGTTTTATAATGTGTGTATTGTGTGTGTGTGTGTGTGTGTGCATGGGTTTGTGTGGGAACACCTAGCAATCCGTGATGTGTCTAAGTGGAGTGCGAGGATGAGGCAGCCCATGGAGGAGATGTATGGTGCAGAGCTCTTCCCCAAGATCTGGGAGGCCTGGGTGGATGGGATTGCACAGTTTGCCCACAAACCAGAAGGTGTTCATTTCATTGTTGCTACAAGCTTATACCACAAGTCAAGCTGAGTGATCTTAGAGACCAGAAACCATCAGAAAGGGTAAAACCATGGGATAAAGGGGAATATGTTGGGAACATTGTCTAGGCATCATGCCATGTGGCTTTATTGATAATGCTGGTAAGATTTGGAATATTCTTTTCATACTATGTAACCTATAAATACTGTGTTTTTATAATGTTTTAGACAGGGGGTGTGTAGTAACAAACACTGGACTGAAGCAACTTATCCCATGAAAAATATTTTATGAACGTGTACATCTGTCACCTGTTTGCTACTACTTTTACACACAAGGAACACATTGGAAATACATCTGTGAGTCTCCTAAATAAGTTGAAGATTAGTACTCAACAAAACGTCACTTAAAGAAGAGCCAAAAAACCAAACTAAATGTATGTTTACTTTGATGTTGTCCAATTAGGGAGCATCTGCATGGAGCTTCTGCCTGTGATCAGCTGTCCTACCCTCATCATTCATGGAGAGAAAGACCCCATGGTGCCCAGCTTCCACCCACAGTACCTCCTCAAACACATCAAGGGCTCACGGTGAGAGCACACACACACACACACACACACACACACACACACAGTATTATCACTCAGTTAATTACTTCACACTCAAGAAAATTCTACATGAAGGACATTGCTTGACAATAGTTTTTTTTTTTCAAATCTAGATTACATCTGATGCCAGAGGGAAAACACAATCTTCACCTGAGGTTTGCTGCTGAATTCAACAAGCTGGTGGAAGACTTTCTGGATGACTGACAGTTTGAAAGGAGGAGAAGCAGGATGACTTATTGGACACTTGATTTTGTCTTATTTTGTCAGTTATTGTACTTTCTTCTACTTTCATGGGGCTCAATCATAAGCGGGGTGATTTTTTCATCCCTTGTCTAGGATGCAACATTTTTCATTTTCTATAACAATAACATTTTCTTTAGCCTATTAAATTAGAATTTGTAATGTTTTTATATTAGATTTATCATGGAGCTCAATCACAAGCAGAGTGATTTTTTCCTCACCTATATGTAGTATTTACTTTATATATTAATTTTGAATTAAATTTATATGATGGCATAGCAGGCCGCAGTGTGTGTTTTATAGTTCAGGATTTTCCCCTCGCGCTAGTGTTGCCTAGTAACGCCGGTCGTCAACTCTAACATCGATTGCTTTCTGATCGATTGCTTTGGGCTTCCGTTTTTCTTTCAGCAGCACACAAACCAGGAAGTAGCTGCTTTACTGTTTACTGGCGCGACGCACGAGTTAAAGTAGTGTTCATGTTCACAGCTAGCGTTACAACAACATGAATGTAACAGAAAACGGAGCAGCGCTGGAAGCCATTACGGTGCACAATTTCTCTGAGAAGATTTTGGAGCAAGTAATACACTTCCATGTCATGAAGCTTAGCGGCGGGTTCTTCATCTGGGTCGGGTCGACTCCAGTCTTGTCCAACTTGGCGGTTTCAATGAGCAGCAAATATGTAAGTAAAACACCAAACCAAAACAAGTAGCTAGACCCAAGTGTGTGAATGTTTTAAACTCATTAACAAAGCAGCGGTTCCACAACTAGGGTCCGAGGTAGGTGCGCTGCTAGTGGGGGGGGAAAGGATAAAGGGGGGCCTTCAGACAACTGAGATGGATTTCTGCTAAATTGGCTGTATCGAGGTGTGGGTCCAAATGTCACATCACACAGTGGGTCAAGGGGACACCCAGGGGTGCTGGATTGGGCTCCATAGGTTCCCCAGCAAAATGAGGATTAGTTCAAAAATAGCCTATCTCATTGACTAAGCGCTATTAGCAGGAGAGAATGTTTTGGAATAACTTATAAGAGATTTCACCCTCTCCACTGTTACCTCCCCACCAACAGTAGAGGCAAATAACAAAGCCCACTGGGAGAAATTCTTATCCAATAGGGGTCTGTGGTCTAATGGTATGTATGATGATGATATAATGATATGATGTCCTTGATATGAAAAAGTTTGGGAACCCTTGGGCTAAGATAAAAAAATATTAAGAGTCAAAATTAACATTATTTTGTTTGTCAAAGCTAATGATTCGTTCCCTTGCAGAGAGACTAACAGCTGCTTGTTTTTCCGTCTGCAGGATTCAATGCCGTTATCTTCATTAGTCATGGGGGATCCATCAAATACCGCTCCAAACTCGTTGGCACAGAGATTAGGTAATGTTGTATGACATTGTATCTGTTTGTGCTTCCTAATGTAGCAGCCTATGACAAGTCATTAAAAGGCTGAGCCATTTAAATTGTCAAATGGTCCCTGCAGTACGCATCTTTTGTGGAATATTACCCTAGATGCAGTGAGAGAGAGAGCAAGTAATTATCTTGGGTCTCCACAACTTCCCAGACTGATGGGATTGGTTTGATGGGGATTTTTGCAATAAATAACCCTGGCAGTACACTGTAGCAAAACATTTTAGTATGATGCCTATCAGAGTTAGTTTGCCAAGTTGTACTGTGAAATAATTGTCTCATTCTCTCTGGTTTGCAGCTAAGAAGACAAAAAAGCAAGTATTTGTGAGCTACAGTCTTCCAGTGACAGACTCCAATCTCTCTCTCTTGGTGGAAAACAGGATCAAGAAGGAGCTGGAGCTTCACCCCGAACACTTTTAACATTTGATCCTTTATAGAGTTCTTTCTCTCGCTCACTTTTGTATAGAAATGAAGACATGCAAGAGGGAGGACAACATGGCTGGTCCTTCTCTTATTCTTTTGTCACTTACTTGATTGGACTTACATGCTTTTTCAAGAAAGTTAAGCAACTCCAGACGTACATACTCTTATTGTGTAATCATGCACCAACACAATAAACACAAATGGTCACATCAAGTGTTCATTTATTGACATAATCAATAAATTAAGTGGTTTATTATCAAAACATGTAGGCCTATGGCTTTTTGTACAAATGCATCATATTAAAAAAATAACACTTAGAAAACAGCATTAGTGGTTGAGTATTTTTTCTCAAAGTATTCCATTGTTGAAAACATACAAACTAGCAAACCATACAAGGTGTTCAAAATACGTGCCATGTACTAAATAGTATGTCATGATAAAAATATGGAGGATGTTAACATGGATTTGTGGGTCCAGGTATTATTGGACAAAAATGGCTTATGAAATGGTTTATGTATTCGATGTGCTTCATATCTTAAAAAAGTAAGGTTGATAGTCCATACATTATCATTGAATGGCACATAAATACATACCTTACAATTTTATTCAGTCCTAAGGGATACATACAGAGTAAAGTGGTCTTGTACAAATGTACACTAATCACAACTAGGCCAGTTCTATGCAGACCAAGCTGCTCTACTCTAAATCTTCACAAACGTTTTCAAAACTGCTATAAATATTGTGCTTTCTGGCAGGGCCAACCAATATTTTGTCAGGCTAGAGTTACACATCCTAGGAACAGGATTACAACCAATAACATTACCACAGTACAGAGAACAAGGAGTGAAAGTTGGGGTGGAATATTAGCTAGTTAAGTTAAGGAGGTATTTCAAGCAACAAAATGCCCTTGGCAGCATGACAAAATAAATACTGGTTTTCTTAAATTACATTGTATCTTAAGAACAGAACCATCATGATAAAGCCATTTAGATGCTGAGACGCGTCATAAGACATAGTAAACTGGTCACTCTAATGTCTGTTCAACTCTCAGATTCATTTAGCATTACCCACAGTCTCCATAGACTATTCATGCATTCTGCCTAGGCCTCTGGCTGTTAATCACATCAGACAACCATCATACACCCATACCAACAGCAGTAATGCTCGCAATTTCAAAAGTGTTTACACTGACCTCTCTTCCGAGGATAAAGTGCCACATTGGACTTCTGGTAGAGGGACCACAAATCAGAAGAAAAAGATACATGTGTAAATCCATTTGTGCCCTTTCATGCAAAAGAGTGGTAGTGGTTTAGCCAATCCCTGGATCTCCAATGTGTTGGCTGAAAATCACAAACACTTGATTGTGTCTTTGACATTTAGTGCAAAAAAACTCATTAAAAAATTATAAGATGCAGTGAAATCCTCAAGTCAAACTACGAACAGAAAACTCATAGAGCACACATTATTGAAAGCTAGTCTGCTCTACTTTCTTTGCCTGTCAACTTGTCTACTCTTCTTTGCCTGCAAATCACTCTGTGAAAGAGCGGATACAACTAGTACAGTGAAAGCAATCCACTTGAACACCTCTGAAACCATTTTATATTATTAACACACACTGACTTGAGATAAACTCAGTCTAGTACAATTTTTTTTTTGGCAAATCCTGAATGAACTGTGAATCATAGTCACTACAAACTACACAAATCTTTTACTATTATCACCGTTTCATTTCCCCTAAACAAGTGTCCATCTGGGTCATTTGAGCAATTCTGTTTTTTCTTTTTTTGGTTTTGTCTAAAAAGGATCCTGTGGGTTTTTCACAGGCTCAATAACCCAGTACCACCCAATCAATTTAATGCTTGAGCAATTAATAGCGCAGTAGTAGACTATTGCTATGATGCTCGCACCCCATTGGCTACAGTGCAGTTGCTGAGCACCTCTCCTCCAGTCGCCAGGGCGTACGAGGCGGGTACCGCTGCCAGAGCGGTGGCTGCTGCCACTGTGGCGCCCCCGGTAGCCGACAGGTGCAGCGGCGTGTCGTGAACGCGGGAGTAGTCCCTGTCAGTCTTGGTGAGAAGGAGGTGCTGCTCCCCGGGGTGGAGCAGCGTCTGACGGGTGAAGCTCTCTCCGTCGGCCAGGCTCTCCGGCAGCGGCTGGCCCCGCGGCTCGGGCAGCAGCAGCAGGCAGATGATGCACAGGAGAGTGCAGCAGGCGAAGATCACATGATGCAGGAAGTAGCCCTTCTGGTTGTGGAGTTCCATGATGGGTGCAGTGAGCATGCCGAAGCCGGCGCTCGCCAGCACCAGGCCCAGCCCTCCACCCCTGCACAGAGAGAGAGAGAGAGAATGTATTATCAAATGTAAGATTAGATGTACCACAAACAAAGGATCTGACGAACAGTAGACACTCTTATGGTCAAGAGGCAGTGTACTCGCTTGTCAAAATCGCACCACAAGATGGAGCCAACAGGCAACTGTAGTACGAAAACTCAGCTACTGCATTTCTGCCTTACTCTCTTTAACAGTGATGTGTATAATGGCAGTCATGAGGCTCCCATAACTGTGGTTTTATGTGGTTTTATGTGGTTGTGCACATCCAGCTCACCTGATGACAGTAGGAGTGATCTCAGCGCAAAAGAATATGCTGAGGGTGCTGACAGCGTGGGAGGAGAACATGCCAATGATGGAGAAGGCCACAGAGAATTTCCTGTTCAGAGTGTCGCGCAGAACTATCCAGACAAGGACAACAAAACATCAGCATACCAATATCACAGCGTAACGCACCAACAACAACAACATTAATCATGATGCCTAGGGAACAAATTAGCGCTTGTAGGAGTGCTTAAGTGACCTTGAAATTAGGCTACTCTCGGCCAACCGTCAATTTATTTGAATCATGTACTCTTTTATTGGATCATTTATTTTTTCAGTATTTTATCCAACAATTCCTTCAGGTATCACAAGGTTACAACAAGACAAAGCAATCCTGTATGGCAATTACAGATGGCAAGTGGGTTCTTCCCCGTACTCCAACTGTACCTATGTCATGGCGGAGGCTGTACTTCCCAATCACTAGATTCCATTAGCGAGCATCGGAGGAGAGAAGAGAAGGGAACATGATGTTAGAGCGTACAAAGGGAGGCTCAAGGCAGAAGCAAACAAGCATGAGGACAGCCTTTAAGGAGAACCGTTAACAGTTTACCAGTGGAGCCTGAAATAATGACCACATACAGTACAGCAGATGTAGGTCAAAAATGGGGGGAAGGGGATACGCTCCTATTAGACTGAAAGTTACTACAACTACAATTTGTAATGTTTTAATGGATACATACGTACATATGAGGGCAGCATGCAGAGTTTGTGACAGCAGCTACGTTTGCTGTTGCATTTCAGCTCAACTTGTCCATAGCCTACAGAACTCCTGAATATCTTTTGTTATTTATCTCACTGTCTTGTTTTTCTGTGTGTTGTACTTACAGTTGAGCAAACCAAGCTGTAGCAGTGATGCCAGGGCAGTGATGATCATAAAAGTGAGCAGCCCTCCACGACGACCCATCAACCCCACTGCAGGGCACAGCGCCAGACAGGTTGCCACGGCGATGCCAGCCATGGTGTAATAGTCTGTGTGGCACATAGCTGTCGGCTGGGCCTCAGGGTCCATCATACTGCGGGCAAAGCAGTGGTGGATCCCATAACCTGTCAATCTGTGCAAACACACAAACAAACAGTAACCAAGAGCACAGTGAGGTGGTACATAGGACATACATGTACAGTAGAGAAACGCCTGCCTATATTCCTCTCTTGGGAGGAGAGCTCATGTGTAATTCATGCTCTCTTAACAGATGCTGGCTTTGATTAGCGAAGGGATTGCACAAACCCACCCACAAACACAGCACACTTACGAGTTGACACACAGCACCACAATGTTTTTCCACAGGTTCCTGGTGCTCATCATCTTGACAATGCAGGTCCTCTGGGGTTTCTTGTGCAGCTCCTGCTCCAGCTCTGATAAGAAACATGAAACGCACACCTTGAGACCTTTCCTTTCAGGAGGAAATGAGAGACCAGGCACCGGGGGACACTTCACACCCTTCACACCTCTAGCGCAGAGAAGAGAGTATGCTAGACAAGCATAGGTGGTCCCTTTGCTCTCCTTCATTGGCCGTCTATCACAACATTACACCTCAGTTACAGTGTATCCTGGGCCACTGGGACAGGCAGGAGCAATACATCATATATCAAAGCGGGGGAGTAGAAGGGTTGGAGGCAGAGAGAGGACAGATGTAAGTGAAACACAAAAATATGAGCAGCAAGGCAATTATCAGTCGTGCCTTTGAAGACTACAAATGGCTTTTAGGGGTTTTGACAGTCCAACTTTATTGATCTTCCAGTGAGAAATTGCTCATGATCTTTGCAGGGGAGCATGTATGTGTATGTATGATTGCAAACATATTTCATCATATGATCCAATCGGGTGATACTGCATGAAAGGTATTACATGTGTGCGCATATGGCAAGGACATCTTTGAGTCGCAGTGTGTGTGAGTGTGTGTGTATGTGTGTGTTCATTGCATGTCCATTTCATCACACACCATGAGGCCTGCAGCTGCAACATAAATGCTTTAAGAGAATTGTCATAATGAAATGAGTAAAGCAGCAGAAAATATTACATTAATAGCGTAATCATCTTTTAATGTGATAAACTGAAAAACATAATGGATCCTCACCTGTGAGAACCCCACTGGGCTCGGTTGTCATGTCAACCTGGTTCTTCCTGGCGATGCGCAGCATCATGGCTTTGGACCGGCTGTAGTGCTGGGTGGCCAGCAACCAGCGCAACGACTCGGGAAAAATCCTGGAGAGAGAGAGAGACAGGGAAGGACATGAAGAGAGCGGACAAAGAACCAGAAGAAGGATGAGAACAGAATATGTTGTGAGAGCAAGAAGGAAAAACAGACAGAAAGGGGGAAGAAAAAAAGACAATAGGAGAAAGGGAGTATTGTGTCTTGGTCGAAACAGAGTGTGCCGAGTACTATGCACTACTGTGCAGTACAAGTGTGTACTGTACAAGCCATTGCCTGGCTCTGATAGCAAAGAATCCCCCCCACAGTGGCTTCCCTCAGTGGGTGGGACTTACCAGACGTAGGGCAGCATCAGAACGAAAGGGCTGATTATGACAATCTGGAGGACCTGCCAATCATCCCGGTCTGGCCAATTGCGGCAGAGAGCAGCCACCCCTGGCATCAATAGCTGCCCGCCCACCATCAGAAAACTGGCTACCATGGTCATGGAGAAACGCCAGCCTGGCAAACAAAGCTCGATCCCTAAAATAGAGAGACAGAGGGAGAGAGACAAGAAAGAGAAACAGACAGAGGGAGAGATGAATGTTACATAGAAATTACAGACCCTTAAAGTGTTGGTATGAATTCATATGTTCAGCTTTAGTTGAAGAGTGAAGACAAGTAAATGTGTGTCTGTTTACTGCGGTAAGCTAAACGACAACCGTAATGGTCTGGAAGCACTTGATGTGTGTTTGTTTAATGGTGGGGCCAATATCGAATTTCCTCTGTAAATTATTGAGCACTATCCGCTGCTGAACATTCCCTTGAGAAGGCACGAGTTAAACACCAGACCTCTCATGAACTTAGGACAAACTACTTGTCAAGCTTTCCTAAAGGGTTCAGCTGGTCTGAGAGCGCTTCACTGTAACCCTCCCTTCATTTCCCCACTGGGCTCCTGTCTCCTCCCCTACTGCCTGTAACATGGTACAGTCCAGATGGCCTGGTCCAGATGGCAAGGTCTTTTTGAAGGTGACCAACGGGGGGGAGCGGGGATGCAGGGAGGCCCACTCAATAACCAGAGCTCATGTACTGTCACTTCTTATTGTGGAGACGAGAGAGAGGAAAAGAGAGAGAGAGAGAGAGAGAGAGGACGGAGATGGGAGGGGGGGCAATAGAAGAAAGTAAGGCAAGGGGCAGAATACAAATGAGACTCCCCTCCTGAGGAGACGAAAAACTCCCTCCATTCATCAGTGGAATCACTGGAGGAATAATAATAAAGCCCAATACTAGCAAGAGAGAGAGAGAAAAGGACAGAAAGAAAGAGAGAGAGAGAGGAGGAGAGAGAAACAGACAGAGAGATGAGATAAAGCTACCAAGATAAGAGAAAGAAATGGCAAGGAGACGGCAGTGAGCAGGTAGAATGAATCAGTTAGTGAAAAGGCAGGAGGCTGAAAGGGGAAAAAATTGAAGGTATTACTGGAAATCCCTTCCCCGTCTATTCCCTTCACCTCTGTTCTCTCCTGTCCCAGATGTACAGTGCTAGAGACTAAGTTAATGTCTCCAAAACCCTCCCTGCAGGAACCAAAACAGAGGAAGGAAATTAAACTGACCCCCAGAGTGACTCATCCTTAAGCTCCTCTCTCTATACTCTCTCTTCTGTCTGACTTGAAGCACTGGATGAGAAAGAGTGAGAGAGACAGAGTGTGTGTGTGTGTCTGACTGTCAGCATGTCTGTTTTACCAAACAGTATAGCGCTGAACCTCTGCTGCACCCCTGTTTAAAGCAGTCAATAGGCATCAGATAGATCCAGTAGGAAACCCTTGGCAGACACACACACACACACACACACACACACACGTTAGAGAAAAACTCCTTGTACCTTGGCAATGGCAACCCATCCCTAAACCAACCTCGAAAAACAAAACCACTCCCAAACTCTCTGGAGAGGTGTCTGATCTCGCCAACTCTGCTGGGATATCCACATCCACACCTACACACACACACACACACACACACACACAGGCAGGGACCTTTTGTTCCAGCTGAGTGGGAGAATGGCTCTTCTTGTGTTGATTATCTCACTGCCCCCCCCCCCCCCCCCCCCCCCCGCCCCCGTGGGCTGATCCACCCCCCCCTCTCTCCCTCTCTTCAACCCTCCTGCTCATCAGGGTTGAAGTGGCTCTCTCACCCTCTGTAAGCCACCATCCCCCACCTCTACCCCCTCCATGCCCTTGTTCCTCTCCTCCTCCTCCTCTTCTTCCTACTCCTCCTCCTCCTTTCACCAAGCAGCTTTTCCACTGTCTTGCAGCTGAAAGTGAACAGTTGCAGAGGGTGAGAAAGGCGAAAATAAAAAGGAGACGGGGAGGGAAGCATAACAAAGAGATGATGGCGAGGACGGTGTGATCTAATGGCCAGGCTAATCTTTCATATCAAATGGCTGACAACCCACGCCCCCACCCCCATGCATCCATATACACATACATGCGTGCACTGTGCGTGTCTGCTGCTCCCTGGCTAACCTTGCCTGGGGCATGAGAATGGGGCGCAGGGACAATTGGCTTACTAACAGCATGGGTTCAGAGTAAGAGACGCAGTGTGTGTGTGTGTGTGTGTGTGTGTGTGACAAAGAGAGGGATGACTGCATAGAAAGATGGGGATGGGAAACAGATAGAGGGCTTGAGAAGGGCACAGCATGACAGTACTTTTCCCCAGCTGAGTCAGCATTAGCCATCCCCCTACCTCATAACAACTCACACACACACACACACTGCATGTCTCTATCATTACCTAAGAGTCTCTGAGGAGCAGAGGAGAGGGGATGAGGAAAAGATATTGTTGGAAAAGCAGCTGAAGCTTTATTCCTTTGGGCCCTTGCAAACCCCATGACCTCAGCTACCAAGATTAAGGTTTATCATCAAACAGTCTCTCTCCCAAAAGCCACTTGTATGAACAAGATACCTAACATGATAACACTGAACCTTCCATAAGAGCTTGGATAACAAACAGGCATGATAGTAAAATTTACAGGATTACAGGATCTACATGCATATATTATGTGCTCAAATGAGAAATAAAAAACAAGGGAAAGCATCCTACCAGGTCCCACCGGAGATGCTAAATTACAAACTAATAAACCAATGCAAACTTGGTGTAACAACACAGTATCCACAACACACACATGCGACACACACGCAAACACATTTACATTAGCAGAGAAAACTAGCGCTATTCCTGCCACCTCCAGCGGAGTTTATTATACACTGTGTGCTGCAGTGAGATAACAGAAACGATGAGAGATTTTAAATGAGCCTCGGAAAAATGAGTAAGTGAGGCTGCAAGTGCCGGTGGGAATAAAAGGACAGAGAGAGAGAGAGAGAGAAGGAGGTGGGATGAATGAGGCAGGGAAAAAGGATGGAGTGAATGGGGAAAAGGGTCAGAGAGCTGCTCAGTTCAGAAAGAGAAATTCAGAGAGCTCTGCTTTAACTGTGGTGGAGTGGGAACGGGGGGAGGGAAAACTAGAGAGTAAAAGGAGAGTATTTCTGTGACAGAAATACTGAGAGACAGAGATGACAAGGCAGATGGAACAAGCGTAACCAAAAACACACACATTATAGAATCATCCAAAAATATGTATGCATGCTACATTTTAATTTTGGTATGTTTCCCGACCCAAACTAGTTACCAGAACCTACCAGAGCCTTTTACCACACAGCAGCCGATCCATAACAGACTCTAGAACAATACGCCTCTGTTCTTAATCAACATTACTTCTTTTGTGTCTGTCCCTCTCCTCTCTTATCAAGCAATAAGGAGAGGAACAGGGCAATAAGACATTTCATATTCACTGTCCACTCTGCGCTCGCAATGTTTCATTTCAATGGCAGAATAAACAGTCAAAAACAGACACACGGTTGCATTTCTTTCCAGGTCATGTATTAGTATATGTTCAAGCTTTGATGATCTGTGGACTGGAAGCTTGGAATGTGTTCCTATTCTACAGTGTGCCTTTATTATCTGCTGTCATACCTGTCATAGTTTGAGTTCACTTCAAAGTGTGTCAGCTTGCGGCAGTGAGCTGACCCCACCATCCTACTATATGCATCCACTCTATGCGCACTCGCTCAACTCACACAAACACCTTGTATTTTGCACATCAAAGCACAAGCATACAGTCTGTTCTCACACATGAATAGCAAACTCACACTGTCACACACACATTCACTTCTCCCCATTACTGCCAACACTGAAAACATACACAAAGGCGAGTGAAATGTAGAAGAAAATTGGATCCCATTACAGGTATTTTTCGCTTTGCAAACAGACTAACCATAATAACAGGAGACAAATTTGTCAACCGCGCTGAGCCGAGTGTGTGTGTGTGCGTGTCTGTGTGTGTACATGAAAGAGAGAGATAGTGAGTGAACAAGCAAGCTAAAGAGATAGATACAGAGAGAGAGGAGGCAACTGGTCAGCTGGTCTAAAAGTGCAGTGAACGTGCTGATACAGTGACCGAACGTGGTCGAGTGAAAAAAATGCCAAGCTAAAGAGTTTCTACCCAATGGGGGGGGAACCTAAATTAAAAAAAAAAGCTTTGTCAGCCTCCCATCGGAGTAAAACCTCAAACACACACACAAAATATAAGGCTCGGGGGCTTTTGTTGGATGACCTGAGACAAGGCCTTAAACAAGAGCTTTCAATAGGAACTCTATATCAACATGACAAGGACATTCTATCTTTCATCTTCAATTGTTGTATTATTATCTATACCTTATTCTTTGCTGCTGCAATGACCCAATTTCCCCCCGGGGGATCAATAAAATTCCTCTTAATCTTAGTCTTGACACTGAATCCCTTTATGGCTCCCACCACTGTTCTGTCACAGAGCCTCAGTTTCATCTTACACACACACTCTGCTATGTACAGATACAAAATCCCATTGCGCTCTTACATGCACAGCTCCCTGTGACTTGGATTTAAAGGGCAGACACCACAAAACACAACATTATGTGTATTTCGTCTGCCGCTGCATACACCAGAGATTAAATTCAGCTCGGGGAATCTCTCACCACGCGCCTCAGAGGCATCCATTTTGTTTGTTTGTTTTTAGAAGCCGTTCTGCAGATTTATCGGGAACTCCTGCTGAGAGGAACAAAACAGGCCCCTCCACCCAACCTCAGAGTCTGCCCTTGCCCCACGCATAATGTATGACTAATCCCTCTCTGGCCTGTTCATAGAGAGGAGGCCTAAAAAGGGTAAGGGAGGGGGACAGAAGCAGGGAGAGGGGATAGTGCGTAGTATGGGGGGTGTGCGTTGGGGGGTGGAGTTTGGGGATACATGTCCTTATGCCAGCCATAGCTCAGAAAACAAAGAAACATAAAACTGGAAATGGATACCCTATCTCCAATTCTGGTGATTTTCATGTTTTAACATCAGGTGAAGGTTTCCATGCTCCTCTATGGGTTAAGAAAATTCTACAACCCAACTGATCTTATGAAACCCTTTCAAAACCCACTAAACTCAAAAATGCATGGCAGTCAATCTGAAAAAAAGGCTGTTTTTCTTTGTTCTCAAAAAGTTGACATTTTGAAGATCTTTAAAGAAGGTTTTCACCAGACAGTGACAGTTGTCATTTTGAACACCTTGGCCAATGTCTCCTCAGTCACCGCTGATTAGATTAGTCAACACAATGGCAGAGTGAGGCAGGGCACACCAGCGCAGAGCTGGGGATGTGACAACAAAAGAGCCGGGAGCGCAACAATACTGTCACCACAGCGCCAACAACAAGGACAGAGAGGCAAGAGATGGAGGGAGAAGGTGGGGGGGGGAGTTACAGAGGAGAATTCAAAGTAAGAAAATGAGAAGAAGCGAAGAGATAGAAGTGGGAAAATGCGAGAGTGGGATAGGGCAGGGCAGAGTGTGTGTGTGATAGATCAGAAAGCCTTCAGCTGAGAAGCAGACAGGCATGAGGAGCTGGAGGTGTCTACTTACTGAGCACATACAGGGAGAGAGTGAGACCCGCCAAGCAGAAGCCTTCAAAGAAACGCAAGGTGCTGAACATGGTGACGTTGACGGAGAAGGCAACAGTCAGACCAAACACCAGCATGAAGAGCACCGAGAGGATCAACACTGGGTGACGACCAAACCTTAGAGAGAGAGAGAGAGAGAGAGAGAGAGAGAGAGAGAGAGAGAGAGAGAGAGAGAGAGAGAGAGAGAGAGAGAGAGAGAGAGAGAGAGAGAGAGAGAGACATAAGGAGCAAAACGTTAAAAGGTTGTGACAAAGAAGGGGAGAACCTTTTGATGTGTAGCCGCGGGTGGAAGAGACCATTCCAGTCATTGTTCCCTTCAGACTCTGTGGACTTCCTGGTTTAGGGGGGTCAGTAGGTCACTGGGGTAGGTCAGAGCCGAGGCCTCGCTGTCCTGCACATTTCTTTACATTGTTTCCATAGCTACTGATCCTAAATACAATGCAGCGGCTCTTTCCCACACGGCAGCTCAGTTGGCACACGAGAGAATTGAATACAGCAGACAACAGTGGGCCTAAAGCTAACACATATACTGTATGTAGGCACAAAATGGAAGTGGAGGAGGCAGCGTACCAGTCAGCCATGACACCCATCACTAGGTAGCCAAATATGGAGCCCACCAACAAAGAGAACTTGGCAATGTGCACCTTCCAGGCCGAGTCACACACCAGGTTCCACTGCAAGAGAGAGAGAGAGAGACAGGATGAGAGAGAGAAAAAGAGATTAACGTGAAGAAACACAGCCAACTTCATCATCAGAGGGAAAGAGTGTAAAATTAGAGAGAATATTTTCACCCACAACAGCTAAGACATTAAATGTTAAGAGGGCAACGGGAAACGTGAGCATCTCCTCAGAAGTCTGTCAAACTCTTTCGCTCTCCAACTCACTCACTGTTTTGATAATTCATGAAGGTTGATATGCAGTTTGTGAAATATTCAAACGTGCATCTTGAGGGGAAGAAAGAGCAAATGAGAGAGAGAGCAGTAGGCCGATGTGTGTGGTTGTGGGCGTGTGTCTATAATAACAGAAATCAATGGTTTTGCACTCTTTCCTCTAAGCCCATGGGTCAGCGCACACTGCTGCAGTTGATTTAAAACAGCTCTCAGCATTTGAAACACGTGTGTGTCTGTGTGCACGCCTGCGCAATATCTGCAAAGAATCCAGCCATGCCAATTCAGTTGCGTGTGAAATAGTATTGCTGTTTAACAATGATTTATACTACACCCCACTGAGCCTCCAGCTGTGTACAACAGAGAGGGAAAGAGAGAGAGATAGAGAGCAGAGAGAGATGATTATTGGTTATGACTGATCATTTTGGTTGTGAAATGGCTGGTGGTGTGTGTGATAAACAGACACGGCCAGTAATGGGTTTATTATCTGCGGGCTATTAGCACCAGCATTATCTGAGAAAACAGATATCTGGCACAGGCAGGACACTGCGCACACACACAGACATACAGTACACACACACACACACACACACACTGAGGGAGAATAGCCTACACATGCAAAGACCTGTTAAAAACACATAGGCTACAGCATAGCTCTAGACATCTACTACAGTCTTCTCTGTACTCTCACACACATACACACACACACAGTGTTGCCCTCTCATAATGACGCCAGTGGGTAATTGATTGTCAATCAACTGTGTTTGTGTTTGGGTCTGACTCCGCAGAGCTACAACACTGCACTAAATTGAGACTGGCCGTGATGAAGCCGTAGGATGGTGATGATGGGGATGATGGGGATGAGGAGAGGAGGAGTAGGCCTACTGTGAACACTCTGCTTTGCACTGTGGGCCTATCTGGTGCACACTCGTTACCTTGGTAACCACATTCTGACTAAGTCCCGTCTGCAGCTCCAGCCTCCACTCCTCGCAGGCGCACAGCATACCGCTGCCGTCGCCGTATCCCTCCCCGGTGCCATTGCCTTTGAGATGTAGCGCGGGCGCACCACCGGTGACGGCCACCGGCGGGGATGCCACTGTCCAGTTACTCTCGTTCACAATGGGTTGTATACATGTGCCATTGGGTTGCGCCAATAGGAAATAATCCGAAAACTGGCTAAACCCGATGAATAACGCCGGTATCCATGTCAGAACCACGAGCTGCTTCTGATGTTTCCCGAACCCCCCGAGAGACGGCAGAACCGAGCAGTCAATGTGCGGTAGCAGCCTGGGTGCTGGGTGCTCCAGCGGCGTAAAGCCGTTCTCGGGCGGGTGGTCCTGCGCCTCCGGCCGGCCGGCTGCCATCACGGCCCGGCCACAAAGAGAGCAGCTGGGCGCAACAGCGGGCTAAGCAAAGCCCCCGCTCTGTTGCCGTCCGTCCACTCTGCGTAAAACCCTTTGACACAAAGGAATCCCACAGCGCAGTCAAATCCTATATGTAGCCAACAAAGCCGTGCAAAATAGGGGTCCCCGGACCGTGCAGCCGCACAGACGCACCGAATCACCGTGCAGTCGCCCTCATGGCGAGGGTGCTCGAACCGACCAAGGGATGTCCAAGCGAAGGGGCTCTGTCAGGAGAGGGCTGCAGAGAAGCTGCCTGAGAGGTGTGGACTCGGATAGGCAGGCATGCTCACCAGCATGGTCTTTGTATTCCATGGGTACAAGTCCTATTGCAGGATCCATCCATATGGGACTGAACTGGTGTAGGCCTGCACGCAATATGTAGGTGGAATATGATGGCTATCTAAGCAACTTCATCCACATCAGGGTCTACTAAACATCTACTATCCCTTCATCCATGTGCGCCACAGGTATTATACCTGTCCCAACTGTGACCTCTCGAACGCAAAGTGCTCATCACTCAACCGCAATAAACCAAGCAGTTTGTTAAGTCCATGGTCTCCCAGGTCCCACTCATCGCCGGTCCATTTTGGGATAGTTCTTCAATTGCGGGACGCGGTCGGGCACGGTGAAATGCTGCTTGGTTTGTCGCCGGCTAGTCAATGGGTTACGGTGCCAAAACTGGGCTTGGAGCAGGGGCTGGAGGAACACCAAACCCCGCCCTCCTTCGGTCGTGCTATGCGCTGGGATTGGAGAGTCTTCAAAGGGCGACTGCACCACTGACTGGCATCTGCAGGCAACAATGATCTCCTTTGTGCAGCCTCTGCCCTCTCGAATGAATAATATAAAGCTTATGAGAATACGCAACAATTCACGTTTTGCATCGATTAGAGATGATTTAGGATGGGGATTAACTGGAAATAGTGGAGAAGGTTTATAGGGCGATTTGTGTCTGCCGATGGTCCCACGTAGGATGTTTTGCGTCATATCAGATTTTTTATTAGCACCATAAAAATAGGCATAATTAGTTATTCGTTTCCGGAGACAATAGGTGGATGCCTATGTTTTTTGGATGATGTACAGCCATTGCAACCGCGAGGGGGCGACAAACGACCACAGTTTCCTCTGCATCAATTTGTCTCGATTATAATGATCAGCATTCTTACAATGGGCTACAAAAAACATAAACTATACACAGTGGGGTTGTCACACGGAAAGAACGGACCTACCACAGAGTTGAAAGTTGGATTTTAAGTTTATGCAGTAACACTGATGTGTCTGTTGGTGTGACTGTAGTCCCACCTGAGTCTGTGAGTCTTTGACCTTGAAATACAATGTTGAGGCTCAAGGGAGTGACAGATTCTTCGCTCAGCATTAGAAAAGCCTGCAGCCCAGGAGGGAGGAGCAAACACTGTCTCTCTGTGTGTGTGTGTGTGTGTGTGTGTGTGTGTGTGTGTGTGTGTGTGTGTGCAAGAGCCGAGCGAGAGGAGCTATAGTTTTATATGTGTATAACTTACGACAGACAATTTACTTGCAGTTGCAGCTGACAGTGTAGCAGAGAGGTGACAGCTTGTGCTCAGCTCTCACTCATCTCTCACTTAGACGACACCTCCTCACTGCACCCTGCACTCCTACACTCCTACACGTTTTTATTAAGGGCTAGAGAGGAGGAGGAGGAGGAGGAGGACGATGGGCTGCTGAGAAGGTGAGAAGACTGTGTGTGTCATGTATCACAGTCTACCAACCACACCCCTAGTGTAGCGCTGTACTCTCACACAAAAAAGACACACACACACTACCATTTACACCTCCTCAAGTGAGTCTTATGTAACAAACTATTATATATTTCAAAGCTTTGTCAAGAAATGTTGCATGACTGTCATCATTGTTATAGTTTTCTGTCTTAAATTTGTTTGACAACCAATTACAGGATAGTCTTTACAAATGTGAGCAAATATGACAATGTCAACTGGCTGGCAACCAACCAATAAACCACAGCAAATGACAAACTACAGATTTTCTATTCAAGAGCTCTGACGTTCACTGTTGGGTCTAAAGTTAAAGATGCTATGTGTAGGATTTTTAAACATCAATATATTGTTGTCAAGTTAATTGAGATATATTGGTATAATTAGGCTACCGTAAATAAATGAGACCATAGTGAAGAAGATTAGTAGCTGCTATCTCACACCAGTGGTATTGTTAGTGCAAGTGTTTCTCAAAATTAAGACTACATTTCCCATAAACCCCGTTGCTTCCTGTCACAAAGATAATGCTGCTACTTGTCCCCTTTCCCCCTCTCTGGTGTCGCCCTGCATGCGTTTGTTTTCTCTTTCACTTTATTGAAGAGGATAAATATGTTGGAAGTGATTTTTCCATCTGCCTCTCACTTGTTTGTCTAATGATTTGTTGATGTTAAAATGCTACACATAGCACCTTTAACTGTCTAGATAAAGCGTTGTTGCATCACAGACAATCTGGAATGACAGGCCTAGAGTCAAAGAATTCATCTGTATATGAGGGGGTGGGACAGCATCATTTGTCACAATGAGGTCGGTGACCCAGATTGGTTCAGGTGTCAAGTGACATCTCACTGATTGCCCCTCTTCTCAGCCCCCCCTCCCTTTCCTCTCTCCTCCTCAGCTCTATCTCTACCCCCAGGAGGCATATCCATGTCACCCTGCTGCACAGGTAGGCTACTGTCGCAGGATCAGTGAGCTATAACAGCCAGCCAGCTCTCCGCCTGCTCTGCTGTCCCATCGTCTGCCTGAAACCGAAACCAGACAGTAAGCTACACAGTTGATACATATTCACATGTGTAACAACTACTATAGGTCTCTTTATATGTGCAACAAGTAGTTTGCTTATCGTTTCAGCAGCACTAATGGAGCGGACATGACAAGAGAACATGGAAGTTACAGGTAGCCATGTTGAATTTGCACACAGAGCCTCACAGTTCTCACGGGCGCCCAGCACAGTCATGTCTTTGACCTTCAATGCAAATTGCCTGAGGCAAATGAATGAGTCTGTCTCTCTCTCTTGTTCTCCTTATATGCTGTCTCTCACACACCCAAATGCACAGGTGCAAACACAACATGAACAAGTGCCCTCTTTCTTTCTCTCCCTCTTTCTCTCTTTCTGTCTATCTCTCTCTATCCTATATTTCCATACAATTTCAATTCATCATGCTTTATTTAAAATGTACAATATTGCCAAAGCTTCAATTATGGTAAATGGACTGCATTTATATAGTGCTTTAATCCAAAGCGCTTTACAATATGCCTACATTCA
The DNA here is from genome assembly GCF_046629955.1 of Centroberyx affinis. Taxonomy (NCBI): domain Eukaryota; kingdom Metazoa; phylum Chordata; class Actinopteri; order Beryciformes; family Berycidae; genus Centroberyx; species Centroberyx affinis. The sequence continues at coordinate 223 of NW_027282059.1, read as the reverse complement.
CCCATTCACACACCGATGGCGGCAAGCTACCACGCAGGGTGCTGGCGCAACCATCGGGAGCAATTTGGGGTTCAGTATCTTGCCCAAGGACACTTCGACATGCGGACTGGAGGAGCCGGGATCAAACCACCGACCTTCTGATTAGTGGACGACCCGCTCTACCTCCTGAGCCACAGCCGCCCAATTAAAATAGGTGATATGATAAATTACAGTATAATAAAGT